>NC_056562.1:4467038-4479884 GCF_013358625.1 Macadamia integrifolia | reverse complement strand
AAAAAAAAAAAAAAAAGTAATGCCCAGATCATAATATTCTAGATGAATGTAAATTGGCTTCATTCTTGTTTCCTCTTAGCTTTTATAATTTGGAGAATACAAACAACATATACTTCAAAAGAGTCAAAACAGACTTTAGTTCACTTTACAAACCTTAGATAAAGGATCACAACCCTCATAGATTTCCAGTTCAGGTTTACCCAGCTCCTCTTCGTTGAAGCACACACAACGTTTACTCATTTTCCCTGTTAAAGCAATCTCTAGAGGTCTCTGAACTAGTCTTGGATACCCTGCAGTGCACCAGACTTCTCCTCCCTCATGCTGACTCCACCTTGAATTGCAACTTGGAAGTTTAGCTTCTTCCTCCTTTTGCTTCTCCAAAAGCTGAGCTCCTCGAGCAGCTTTGGCTTCCACTCCCTTCAATGATTTCGTGGGACTCCCTTCGTTATCATAGTAACGGCCCACTAGTTTACCAACAAAAGTGTAGCTTCTGAAGTAGAAATCCCGCCAGTCCACAACACCCTTCACCTCAACACTTGATAAACCTTGCAGTGAGTCAGTCAGCCCATCCCCTGTGAAGTTCCCCGAAATGAATGCACGTGATGCATCTCTTCCAGCAAAGTGGTGGTAAGCCCCTCCTGGACCATAATGAGATCTTCCCTTGCTCACATCAAATACAGAGCCCAAAATCCCTAAGACGATGGGCAACCTGTCGTTAGTCCCATTGTACAGAGCTATCTCTTCAGTAGTCCACAGCCTTGACTGAACTATTGGTGCCCTCATGGAGAACCGTAGCAAGATGGCGACAAGAGTGACTAAAACTGCTAATCCTACATAAAAACGTGATGCCACCAACATCTTTGTCAACATCATGATTCATAACCACTGCTACTCCTAGAGATTAGTTTCCCCTGTGTTCTGGTTCGCAACAAAAATCAAAACCTACATTTATTTGCTGCTTATACTGCTCACTCTTCCTGTTGTAGTTCCTTATGCTTCACCAATCCTAACCGTAAGTGATGCATTACATAATGGCAGTGACCAGCAACAACTCTCTCTCTTGCCTGTACTCTCTGTTCCGATAACAGTGATTCAAAGTCACGCTATCTTGACTTATACAGTGCAAGTTTGAAATTCAACACCTGCTATGTTCAACAAATAGAAAAGTAAACTGTAGATGTTTGTAGAGGAAAATAATCCTGAAATAGCAAGAAAAATAAATGCATTAATGGATCTAACGTAAAAAGTAGGAATCTAGCTATAATGAAGATTGGCTGGTTGAGAATTTCTATTTCGTGTTTTATAAAGAAGCATTCAACAAAAATTTAACATAAATTCTAGAGAGAACACATGGATTCATTTTCTTCCTCAAAATTTTTGACGAATAATTATCTTATCTTTCTGAAGTGTATTTATCCATGTATATTTCTGGTGATGAATTCTGTATTTTGGTTATTCAATCACAAGACACGGTGATGCAGTGGCAATATCATGGCTGGACCAGAATGAACCAATCCGGAAATTCAGACTGAGTTGAACTGGTCCCAAAATTGTATTAGATTGAGTTGCCAGTTTCCTTTTTAGAGTTAGTTGTTTTGGTAGGTTTTAAAATAGTAGAACAAAGACAGAGTATATAGTGTGCAACTTTAGTAACAATAGGACTACAAATGATGTGAAATTAGGGAGTTAATGCAAAGTGAAAATTTTAGGTACCTAGGTTCAATCATAAAATAACTGATAAACAGAGAATGAAGTTGCACAAAGAGCGTTTGAAGTGTTGTGTGATTGAAGTATTCATTTAAAAATCGAAGGAAAACTTTATTGGACAGTTATATGACCGGAAATGATGTAAGGAACTGAATGTTAGGCATTGAATAAACAACATATAGATAAACTTAGTCTATCTAAGATGAGGATGTTGAGATAGATGGGTGCTAAAACTAAAAAGGATAAAAAATAAGGAATGAACAAATTAGAGCTAATTTAGGAGTAGCTCCGATATATGATAAGCTGCGATAAAGTTGCTTAAGGTGGCATTGACAAGTATAACAGTGGCCTTTGAATGCTCTAGTAAGGAAGGGGTGGTTTGATTCAGATTGAAGGGGCTAGAAGAGCCAGGGGTAGGCCTAAAATGACTAGGAGAAGTGGTGACTAAAGACATGTATAGTTTAGGAATAGTAACAAGTATGGCTTTGAATAGAGCTGATGGGGGGAAAAAGACCCATGTAGGCTGTAGCTGACCCTATTTAGTTGGGATAAGGTTTGAGTTGAGTTGAGTTGAGTCGAGTTGTATTTATATGCATGTAACCTAGGATGGGATTAGAATGAAAATTTGGATTGAGTTCTATGTGGTTACCGTGAGAGTCGACAAAGTGGTTTACTTGGTGTTCTCTTCCCTACCTTTAATTCTGCCAATCGGATCAGGTCTTCCTCCTCTTGAGTAGCCTCAGGTACAATTTCAGGGTTCTCTTGTTGATCCTTTAGTTGATCTTCTGGGTGGTGTTAAGTCAGGTTTAAGAGGGCTGGATAAAAAAAGAGCAACTCAGTGCATGAGGATCCCGCTACTTTTCAATCTTACTTTGAGGGGATCCTGAAGAGGTAGGTTTAATATTCTGAAGTTTCTGCAACCACGCTAACTCACAGCTGGTTTGCTGTCTATTTAGAGCATAGAATTTTCATGAATTCTTTTGGTTTCGACAAAGGTCAAAACAAAGCCTTAGTCGACCCTGCAGAGATAACAAAATTTGACATTTTGGTCAAAATTTTAGTTCTTGTGAGAATCCGAAATGATCGGGACAGGGAAAGGCTGACGGACTTGAACACCTGCCGAGGTCTGAGATTCGACATTCTTTTGGTTTGAGATTAATATCTCTGATGCAATTGGGGGATGGAAGGGATCTCCTTGATTTGAGAATTTTCCTATTTACTTTCCTTTTTTGGTTTAGAAATTAGTTTGATGGTATTTTAATTTAGATTGGATTTTTATTTTAGTTGCTATGTAGGTTAGTTTCCATTAATTGTTTGATTTTTCCTTTATATTAGTCATGTAATGGATGGAGGAACTCAGTTTTAGACTTGATGAATAGAAATTTGGTTGAAAGTTTTTTTTTGGTTTTGAAACCATGCCTGTCGATTCCCTCTTCTTCTTTCTTCGAAATTTTCCATCTCTCTCTCTTCTGATTTTTTTTTCTCTTTATTTCATCTCCTTCTTTCCTCTGTTCTTCTTTTTACTTCTTTCATTCTTCTTCTTGCCGGTTTTCTTTCTCAGCCCCTGTTCTGGGCGACAGATTACAGCTCAAAGGAATCGACAGTATCTCCCTGGATACAAGTGTTTTCACCTCCAAACTTTGGGGCTAGAATCACCTTCCTAAATCGACCTAACTGTAGAGTTCTCGAGACCCGATTCAGCCTCTGTGGTGAACTTCAAGATCAAGTTCAGAACTGGTTCCCCTGTTACCGCCTGACCTGAGTTGCAGAGACAACACATCTCCTCTTGCTTCCTGCTTGAAGTGTTTATCAGTCGGATCCAAGAGACCTTAAGGTTGACCATCTTCATTTGGAATTTCAGGCCAATCTGAGACTTGTCGAAGGAGTTCCATCGATTTGAAACTTTTACTTCTTCCGCTAGTTTCTGGTTCTGTCATGAGGTTGAAGAATACAACATAAAGTAGGTTTTATTCCTTATTTCTGTTAAATCCCAGAATTACCCCTATCTTTGTTTCTATGCCCCACTTTCTTTATTCTTTTTGTCATTACATTTATACCCCTTTGTCTATCTTTTAACTGTGTTACCTAGCCTGTCCTCAATATTTAATTAAATCCCACCTGTGTCCTTTTCTTACTTGACCGACCCCTCTATCAATTGGGAATTCTAGATTATTTACAGAAGTGCCATTCCTTAGAAACTTCACATTTATTTATAATTTTGCCATTTAGTGAAGCTTTATTTCAATACAACCAGTCATTGGTTATTGCTACTGTTTATTGAATGTCTAAGTGGGCCTTAAGCGATCCGATTTCTATCTTGGAATCCGGATCCGCATCAATTAGTATCAGAGCAAATTTTCTACCCTCTCTAATCATGATAAGTCACATCACCAATGATGAGTTGCACAAGTTGTATTGTGAGGTACTTGAGAACCAAAAGAAAACTAATGCCAGGGTTGAGAAGAATGAGTCAAAATATGACAAGTTCATGGACGAAACTCAAGGTGCCCTCGCTAAGATTCTTGCTTTTATGCAAAAGTCTGAAACACGAGTCGATGAGGGACTACCTACACCAGCTCCTCAGTTTAATGCCCTATGGATTGAAGATACACTTCACCGAGTGCAACGTGATCCTGTTATACCCCAAGATGTTACTCGGCAATTTTCTGAC
Organism: Macadamia integrifolia; assembly: GCF_013358625.1. NCBI lineage: Eukaryota > Viridiplantae > Streptophyta > Magnoliopsida > Proteales > Proteaceae > Macadamia > Macadamia integrifolia. The sequence goes on along the minus strand of NC_056562.1, from coordinate 4,475,506 downwards.
AAATTATGGCATCGAAGTTGAGGTTCCAGAGTTCAGTGGTGAAAATGGACCTGAGGAATTTCTTGACTGGCTTACCAAAGTTGAGAGGATTTTTGCATATGTCTCTTCCAGACGAGAAAAAGTGTGAACTCATCCTCACCAAGTTTATTGGGTATGCATGTTCATGGTGGGATGATGTACTGCATGCAAGATTTGTCAGAAGACTTGGACTCGTTACCAATTGGGAGGTCATGAAGCAGATCCTGACTGAAAAATTTGTTCCTCTTAATTATGAAAAGGTAATGTTCTATAAATTATTTAACTTGCAACAAGGGAACAAAGATGTGGATTCCTACACCCTCGAATTCCACAAATTGTCTTCAAAGGGTCGACTTCAAGAAACAGACCAGCAACAAGTGATACAATATATCAGTGGGCTAAGTACTGAGATTTGACTTGAGTTGGCTAACACTGATTTCAGGTCTGTTGATGTGGTAGCGGCTCATGCCAAGACAGCTGAAGAGAAGTCCATCTATTATAAGAGTATGCTCAAGACTTCTTCAGTTTATAGACCTCCACCACGTATGGAGGAAAAGAAGCTTGAAACTCGCAGAGTTGAAGAAAAAAGGTCAGAGTTCAACAAGGACAGTGATGGCTTGAAGAACATCAGATGCCATAGTTATAGCGAGAAGGGTCACTACTCCAACAAGTGTCCCAACAAACTTCATATCTGCTGAAATTGTTCAAGCACACAATCTTCCACAGAAGTAGCTTTTCAAGAAGATTCACGTGCGAGATTTTGGACCCACAGCTCGAGAAGAGGCCATTGCAATTGTTCGAGTACACTTACAATTTGGGCCATTACAGTACCATGTCACCTGTTTGGTCATCCCATTGGCGCACTGCGACATTCTTCTAGGGTGACCTTGGCAGCGACATGCAAGCATTCTCTATGATGGCGCACGGAACACCATCAAGGTGAAGCAAGGAGGTCGTATGTACTTAATAAGGCCACACGCATTATCAGACATGCTACATAGTCGACTGACTCCTGCTCCAATGACATGTCAGCCTACTCTCCCTCCTCTTGGTGTTATGTTCCCATCTCCTGCTTCGAGATACATGTCACCTCATCAGCGAGCAACTTACAAGGGTATCTTGGGAGCACGACCTAACTTGACGGAGTTGAGTTCTTTTAAGACCAGAAGAGCTGATGCAGTTGGGCGATGGAAGGGATCTTTTTGATTTGGGAATTTTCCTATTTACTTTCCTTTTTGGTTTAGAAATTAGTTTGATAGTATTTTAATTTAGATTTGATTTTTATTTTAGTTGCTATGTAGGTTAGTTTCCATTTTCAAGTAGTTTCCATTAATTGTTTGACTTTTCCTTTATATTAGTCATATAATGGATGAAGGAACTCAGTTTTAGACTTGATGAATAGAAATTTGGTTGAAAGTTTTTTTTGGTTTTGAAACCATGCCTGCCGATTCCCTCTTCTTCTTTCTTTGAAATTTTCCATCTCTCTGTCTTTTGATTTTTTTTTTCTCTTTATTTCATCTTCTTTCCTCTGTTCTTCTTTTTCCTTCTTTTCCTTCTTTTTCTTGCTGGTTCTCTTTCCCAGCCCCTGTTCTGGGCGATAGATTACAGCTCAAAGGAATCGACAGTATCTCCCTGGATACAAGTGTTTTCACCTCCAAACTTTGGGGCTAGAATCACCTTCCTAAGGCGACCTAACCGCAGAGTTCTTGCGACCAGATTCAGCCTTTGTGGTGAACTTCACGACCAAGTTCAGAGCTGGTTCCCCTGTTACCGCCTGACCTGAGTTGCAGAGACACCACAGCTCCTCTTGCTTCCTGCTTTAAGTGTTTATTAGTCGGATTCAAGAGACCATAAGGTTGACCATCTTCGTTTGGAATTTCAGGCCAATCCGAGACTTGTCGAAGGAGTTCCATCGATTTGAAGCTTTTCTTCTTCAGCTGGTTTCTGGTTTCTGGTTCTGTCGTGAGGTTGAAGAATACAACATAAAGTAGGTTTTATTCCTTATTTCTGTTTTAAGTGTCCCAATAGGACTCGTTCTGTGAATGCATCAGAGAAGCAACCAATTGAGAAAAGTGATGATGAATCTGCTTTATATCCTTATCCCCTCGAGGAAGATGATATGTTCGACTATGGTGATGAGGATGTAGAAGCTCATTCAGCTAGTCTTTCATCCTTTTCAAACAGACTAGTTGACAAGGCTCCTCTCTTCAGACAGAAGGGTACTCTTCTGTACGGTTCTGAACCTACTGATGTTTTGTTTATTGAGTGTCCAAGTGGGCCCTAAGCGACCCGATTTCTATCTTGGAATCCGGATCCACATCAATCTCGATCAAAATTTTAACCCATTGCACCGGTTTCAGTAGTTTCAATGAGAGGGAATTCCCCGCCCCCAACCCCCCCCCCCCCAAAAAAAAAAAAAAAAGAGAACAGTTTTGTGTTTTTTGGGTAAATTACTTACAAATTTTGGTGCAACAACGTGTTGGAGACTAACACCACATCATAGGGTGGGTCATTTTTTGTGGATAGCATCTTCTCACACATCCACCGAGCAACTATCATGGATCCCATTTGCATCAGCTTCCTGGTTCAGTGATCAATTTCCTAGGTTGGAGGGAATTCCTGGTTCAGCTTCCTGGTGCATTGATGATGAGACCTTTCAGACGAACAATTTTGTCAGCGGCAGTACTCTCCCTCACCTTTCAAGCCTTCCCAGAACTCTAAGTGGTACTGACATAGAATTTGAGTAACGATGTTGTGGGGGTCTTTTGAGTTTCAACTGGGTACTTGTAACACCTATGACATTTTGTATTATAAAATATTTTTTTTCATTTGTAATGTATATTTTAGTTGTTTTCACTGAATTTTATGTTTTCTAGTACAAAAGTATGTGTAGCACAGGTTATGTTAGAGAAAGTATACATACCACTTAACGTGGAACTAAGATTGGCAAGGCCAACCTGATCCCAAAGCTGCAGGATACTCTCAAAGAACAACCACAATCGAAGTAGGATAGCACAAATAGATCAGACTAAAAGAGAAATCAGATCTGGAACATTTGAAGCTATCGATCCCCATACTAGGGGTTTCTCTTATCAGATCAGTAGTACTACTAACAGGGGCTTACAAGACTTCAAATTGGTCCAAATCAACTTAATACCATGAACCAAAGTCCAAGAGAATAATAGGAATTAAAACAGATCTATTGATCTCAGTTCTAGATAGCACATGCCACTAAAAGACAAGAAAAGGAAGATTTAAAATCTCTCTAATGGCTTCTGACCAGCTTTTTTGGTTGAGTGGAGGTCCAGATGGCAGGAGAGATTGACCCTAGTTTCAGACAATTCTGATGGCTGAAACTGTTTCAGGTAGCCAAAAACTAAAATAGAAACCTCTGAAATTTCTGGGCAGAACTGAAAGGAAACTGAATTTAATACCTGTAGGATCTTGCGAAGATCAATAGGTCCTTGAGTAACTGAGAGAAGAAGAAGATAAGCAAAGGAAGAGGACCTCTCGGGCTTCCCACAGCAAAGAGTCAACTAGATTAAACACCAGTTCCATCAGCCTTGATCAAACACAAGACATATCCCAACAAGGAGAAGCAGCAGCAGCAGCAGCAGCAGCAACCATTGTTTAATTCTTCAAATCGTTCGCTTCTATGGAGCCTCACATTATATTTATAGTGATAATGGGGATGGGAATTACATCCTAAAAGCAGATTCCAAAAAAGGAAACCAAATATTCTTCTAATACAATAGTTTCTAAAAACAAAAAAAAAAAGAAACTTTTAAAAAGGAAACTAACAACTAATGACTTTACTCAACTAATAACTTGACTACTAAGAAAACAAATATAACTTAAATTTAACAAACTAAAAAGGAAACTAATGTAAAAGGAAAGAAATCAATTAATCCCGTATGCAACCACAATACCCCTAGTTTAGGCCCATAAAAGTGGTCTATTACACTCAAAACACATAGGATCAAAGGCCCAACATGTATGGAATCCAACCCTAGGCTTATTCTTAATAAAAAAAAGCCTTTTACGGTGATGAATTTGCATCAGAAAGGTACACCAACCTAGGATACGAAATCACACTAGCATTTGGGGTGTTCTTTAGCAATCTAAAGGTTCCCTTACATTTAGACATTCTTAAGTAGGGTTTTCCTGAAGTTATGGACCATATTATGGCCATTTGACCCCCAAAATGTCCCATCAAATCCATCAGCCGAAACCCCAGTTTCGTCTAAACCTGAGATATTTCGATTCAACCAAGGTCGAAACCAAAATCTTGAACCTTGATAGAGAGGAAGGGATGAATAATCCTATTTTCCAAGGACATGAATCTTCTTTTTTACATAAAGAGAAAGTCTTGTTATAACAAAGGTTGATGAAAAATAAGTTGAAACCTTAATTTTCCACCCTTTTAGTATGACATATTTTTCTTTCAATAAGGGTAAACCTTGTCATTTCACATGCCTAATAAAAAAATGTGCAACTTCTAATAATGAAAAATGATGTCACTTTCAAATTATTTTGAAAAAAGTGTTTCAGTCGGGTTTAATGAGCTTTTGCATCATCACGATAACTCCCTATCAAGAGGTAAGGGATGAATAATCTTATCCTTTGTTAAGTAAGGACATGCATCTTCTTGTTTACATCAAATTCCTTTTCCTTCTTAAAATAGTTCTGTTTTAATTCCATCCCTACTCTAAAATTTTCGAGTAAACTCCATTTCTTCAACTTCTATCTACAGTTTAATCCTCATCCCCTTCCCTTGTTTAGTTATTCTTAAGGGCCTGGCCTGCTCCAGAAATTGAGAAATTGCCACTAGACACTAAACTAATTTAAAGTTCTTGTGAGCCCCATAGTGACCCCCCAAAGCAGGGTTTTCTCGATTCAAGACAATGACCCAGTAGAATAATAGCAGAGGAGCATATTCCAAGGACAATCAAAACTGAGGAGCTACCCATCGAATCAAAGTGAAAGGCTTTCATTATCCCAGTGCCTGGGGGTGACAAGTACTGCAATCTTTGATCTTGGGTATGCGGGGGTGAAAACCATCAAAGGAGGAATCAAGGGTAGTCCAAACCTTAAGATATCGAAACATGACAAGAAGACGACCAGAAAAGTTAAAAATTCATGCATAGCAAGAGAAATAACAAGAGAAAAGTCACAATGGAATCTCCTACACCAGAAAACCCTTTGAAATAAAACAGATAAGAAAATCTTGGGTGGATCCTTCTGATTAAGCCCTTTGAGAAACAAAACATATAATTGACCCAAAATGCAAAGAACTCAATCAACAAAACCAGGTCAAGAACGAAGATGAAAGGTAAAAATTCAAAGGAGAATCAGTATCAGGTTTTAACCAAGGTTTCATATGAAAAGCTTGGAAGGGCCGAATGAGACAAATGGTGAAACTTTCCTGAAGAAGTTAATAATAAATAAAACCTCCTTCAGAGAACAACTTGTGGAAGATTCAATAGATAGAAAAAAAAATGATTAGAATCTGCTATCCTGCATCAGTGGATGGGTTTGGTAGTTAGGGGGATTCTTCCGTGGTGATTAATTAGATGAAGTAAAATTCTGTCAGCTTTTGAAATATTCATTAGGAAAGCTAGAGCTCTATGTGTAGCTGGGAACTTGAGTTTTATGTGGATGAGATCTGCTAACTTTATAGTTAAGGAGTCAGCTAAGAAGGGTGTTAACAGAGCATTCTGTAGAAGGGTCCCTATACTGTTGAGTAGCCTGCTCCTGTTATGTTGGGAAGGAACATCTTGTTGTTGCATTATTAGTATAGTGGTGTTGTATTATTGTTGCACCTCTACAATTCTCCTTTTCAATTAAAAAATTTCAGTTATAAATCAAAGGGCCAACCCCATTTAGTTCAGATGAGGCTGAGTGGAATTGAGTTGAGTTGTAAGTCAAAGGGGGGAAAGAAGAAGAAAGGAATAACACCCTCTCTGTAATCTCTTGAATGAAATCTCTTTGCTGAGCTTGTACAGTGTCACAAGTCATGAAAAGATCGAGGGCTTTTATGTAATGAGTTACAACTCAATAGGATAACAAGACTGAACGATTCAAACAATTATTTCCACGAAACTTTTTTTCCAGGTGATTTACCTCATTTGTTCCCAGAAAAACAGTAATTTCATTCTACAATTTAGCTTTACAGATTCAGAATAATCAAATCGAGTATCATAACCACTTATTTCATCTAAACAGTCGAATAAAGAGATGGAGAGATCAGAAGAGAAATATGGAGAAATAATGCGTATAATTCATTAAAAAAAAAAAAAAACAGAGAATATATTCATATAACGAATTAAGTAATATATGCACAAAAGCAAAAGTGAGGGATACAAAAATGATACGCTTTAATCCAGAACACAAGATACTTTTCACAAAAGTAGGAAACTGTAATAAACAACAACAAATTCAGCCTTATCCCAACTTAATGGGGTCGGTTACATGGATCCTTGCTTTCCAATCGGCTCTATCTGAGGTCAAACTTGGGACAAGACCCAGACTATGCATGTCACCACTACTTCTCCTATGGTCATTTTAGGCCTTCCCTTAGCTCTTTTAGCTCATTCAATTGGAATAAGATCACTCCTCTTTGTTGAGCCATCCCTAGGCCTCCATTGGACATGGCCGTACCACCTCAAACGATTTTCTCGCAGCTTATCATTGATCGAGGCAACTCCCAAATCAGCTCTAATATGATCATTCCTCACTTAATCCTTCCTAGTTTTGCCGCACATCCATCTTAACATCCTCATCTCTGCTACACATAGCTTCTCTATATGACACTACTTAACTGCCCAACATTCCATCCTATACATAATAGCTAGTCATACTACAGTCCTATAGAATTTTCCCTCAAGTTTTGAAGGAAACTGTAATACACCACACACAAACACACACACACACACACTTACTTTAGACAGATGGTTTAGACTCAAGGCAGATAGAACTGCACCCAGGTTGCTAAGACTATCTGAAACCAAGGGTACCATCTCAAATGAAGAAGAAAACACTCATTGATACCTTTAAACATTAAATAGTAAGAGTGATGGAGAACCTTCGGGAAGAAAGGGGAAATAAGAGTAGAGAGGGGGGAAGGGGGGAATCACACACTTCACCGGTGCACAAACTCAACATCTTCATTCAATAATCAAAATCACTCTTCTTTGTCCATCGGTTACAGTCAATATATAGGAAAGCAAAGACATAGAATTAGAAGCTTAACTGAAATGGAAACTAGCCTCAACTAGGAAACAACCATAAAAAGAAAACCAAAGCAAGGAAATAAATCCTACTCCTACGTTCAAGTCTGGAAAGTAAAAGCATGAAATAAAATACTAAATAAATTACTAATTTTATTTCCAACCCTTGTTGGACCAAAAACCTGGGCTGGACCGGTTCTTCTTGGCTCTTGGCTCTTGGCTTCCAAAGCCAGTCATGCTGGCCTAACCAGGTAAGGGCAGCCGTATCTGCATCAAAGAGCCTCTAACAGCGACGTGAGCTCTGGGCTACTAGGGATGACCTACTTCTTTCCAGAGAGAATGGAATCATAAGAACTAAATACTTAGTGGGAATCCATCAGCACCACCCTACTGTAGCAAGGCTTCATAAGTACCCCCTAGCATTTGACACATCTAGTGCTTCACTGCAACTTCTTGTTTACTATGTTCAATCACATATCCTTCTCTCATTGTTAGTAGATAATGGGCCTTCAAAGCATCTAGGTAGGTTTCATTTTTAAGAACATCCCTAAATTCTGCACAGCCTATCCATAAAGGATTTTACAAGTTCTATAACAAAAAGTAAATAGAGAAAACAGAATTTTTTTTTTTCTTCTTCTAGGATTGCTATTCAGATCAAATTAGTTTAGAGGAAAAATTTGACAAAACAGGAGGATAGGAATAGGGGACAATTCTATGTGCTGAACATGATTTAGGAAACAAAATGAAGAATCAACTCAAAAGGAAGACAGAAAAATACACAGGGCATCAGAATCATTATATCTGCTTCTTTCAACAATAAAGCAAAATTCCTATCTCATGAATACTTTTTTTTTTCTTCTATAAATCACCAAAAGTATATATATATATGTATATATATATATATTATGAAAAAGGATGTACAAGGCTACTGTCCAGGCATACCCAGACAAATAAATTTTGAAATTAGGAAAAATCAAATTTTCCCTAAAACTAAAATCTAAGATAGAAGGAGCAGGTGAGAGTTCTTTGGTTAACTATTAAGCAGAATAGTTGAAAAAAAGAGAACTTTGGCATCAAGCAATAAAGCTAACATTTAGTATTTACCAGCCAAGGACTGGGTGGGGAAACGCATACTAGAAGATTGCTTGCAGGCTTTCAAGGGCTGTAGTCAAAATTTAATTCATGGGTTGGAGGACAATAGATTGAGAGGGAATATCCCAG
>NC_056562.1:4435635-4467018 GCF_013358625.1 Macadamia integrifolia | reverse complement strand
TCTGGTTTTTACTGTTCCTCTCTCTCCCCCTCCCTCTGAGCTTTCTTCGACCTCGGCAGCGGCAGTGGCAGCGGCTGCGGTTCCTCTCTCTCTCCCCCTCCCTCTAAGCTTTCTTCGACCTCGGCAGCAAGCGAAGAGATCTCTCCCCTCTCCCATTTGGATTGGGAAGTGTTCCACTGCGATATGATCAGAGGTTGGGCAGCAGGCGGGGAGTAGGCGTGTGGAAAGGGAATTTCCTGTATCGTCCGGGGTTACGGTCTCAGGTGCTAGGTGAGGCTGCCGCTGAAGCTTCCCAAGGTGGTTAATCAGTGAAGGTGTTCAACTCTTTTTCGATTCCATTGGAATGCTGGGTAACCAATCAGCATTGGTAGGCCTGAGCCACTACTCCTAACTGATCATCCACGCTCCGGCCCAGGCCGCCGATACAGTTACCATGCTTACCAGCTCTTACCATTGCCGCCTATAGATATAGATGGGAGGTAGGCGAGGGTAGTTTGCTTCTCTTCTCTTAGGCTACCTGCACATGTTATTCGCGAAGAAAAGGCAGCGAGCGGTTCTTTGCTTAGTAGAGCTACCGGCCGCCGAACGACGACCACTTCTTGTTCTTGCCCAGCCGCTTCTTTTGATTTTCTTATTCAAAAGGATCCTAGACTAAAGAAGAAGCTCCTGAATCAGCGCAGGGCCAAATCAGCAGCAGGTTTGGAACACCGCCGGCTGCGGCAGCGGCAGCAGCTGTGGTCCATCAACAGTGGCGGTGCCAACTACTTTGCTTTCTCTGGCTGGATCCGGTGAATGAATGATTTTTTCCGGTGAGGAGAGAGAGAGAGAGAGAGTAAAGGTGTTGCAACCGTGCATTGAAAATTTGTTTATCTTCTCTCCATCCAACGGTTCAATTCATGTTGATCAAATCCTACGGTCAAAATGCCGCTAGCATTCCTAATTCCTAGGTACTACGCTAGCATACCTGTCCTTTTCCCATATATATATATTATGAAAAAGGATGTACAGGGCTACCGTCCAGGCATACCCAGACAAATAAATTTTGAAATTAGGAAAAATCAAATTTCCCTAAAACTAAAATCTAAGATAGAAGGAGCAGGTGAGAGTTCTTTGGTTAACTATTAAGCAGAATAGTTGAAAAAAAGAGAACTTTGGCATCAAGCAATAAAGCTAACATTTAGTATTTACCAGCCAAGGACTGGGTGGGGAAACGCATACGAGAAGATTGCTTGCAGGCTTTCAAGGGCTGTAGTCAAAATTTAATTCATGGGTTGGAGGACAATAGATTGAGAGGGAATATCCCAGTGGAAACTGCAGAACCACACAACTTTAGGAGTACCAAGGAGATAGTATAGACCAAAGAGTGCAACTCTGGAATTCTCAATGAACAAAGAGTAGGGAAGCTTCGACTTTCAAGCCCTCCATTTTTTGAACTGGACCAGGGATTGATCATCAAGGTTAATGATTCAGGAATGAACCATCCAAGGATCACCAGCTACAACATGCTAATTGCCTGGCATTCATCCAATAGGGAGATCAAATTCTCTGAGAAAAGTATGTTTCAACAAACAAATACATAGTGGCGAAGGACCAGCCAGTAAATCAATGAAATTAAAAATTATATACTTGTTCATGTAAGTTGTTGCTTGCTCAACTGCAGAATATACTTTTTCTAGTAAATTTTTAAGTTAGCTGGTCGTGCAATCATACTTTGAGGGTGGATAGAAGGAATTTGCTCTTTAACTTCCCCTTCATCTTGACCCACATGGTAAGGGCTGTCCCTCTTTTCTGCAGTTTTCTCTCATAATTGTCCCACCATTCTTGGGCTGGTCCCAATAACTTGGCCCATGCTAGTTTCAGCTTCCTTGACTCTGTCAAATCATGCCAATCAAAGTAGCCATCTGAACAAACAAGTCAATCACAGAATACCTGTGGGTCATGCTTGCCATTGTACTCCTTCAACTCCAACTGCACTTTGTGTGAGTCATCAGCACGACGGTTTGGCAGACCCACCTCAAAGTAGGCAAAAACATGGTCCTCAAAAGTGCGTGGTGATGTGAAGGTTCTTTGAGGTCTCCTCAAAAATCTTAGACCATTGTTGGCAAGCTGTGGACTATACTTGTGCTTCTTCATTGGCTCTTGGTGTGCAGAAATTTCAGCCATAGGGTCAAAACTTCTTAGTTCTATGGCAGCCATAGGAGATGCAGAAATTTAAGCCATATTGGTAATCTGATTGAAAGATTTTTAACATTGGATGGGGTAGAGGATTGTGGATCACTGCTGGCCATGAGCTCTAATACTAATTGATGCAATTCACTAGCCTATCAGGACAGACTTGGGAAACTAAACCACAGGGACAGAATCACAGTGATTAAATACTTGGTAGAAACTAAACCAGAATTGAGGGTAATCAAATAACTCAACATCGGGTAATAAATTCATTACCAAGAGACCTGGACCTCCAATTCTAGGTCTTATGATATGATTTGGAATTCCATCTTCTTTGATGTCAGCTCTAAGGCTCCTTCGCTTCTCTTTCGGCAGACTCGAGTGATGCAGAATCGAGGCTGAACCGAATAGACCCTTCGGGCAATCTCAACCTAGATGAACCAGGTCCAATTGGATTCTTGGATTCATTAGGATTTTTAGGATTTTATTTTATTTGGGGATTATTTGCAATCTTTTAATTTGGGTAATTGATAGTCAATTAGGGAGTTACCAATTTGAATTTTATTAGTGAGAACTTAGGAAGCAAATTAGGAGTTGCTAATTTAATTTTAGATTTTATTAGGCAAGTTTTAATTTCAGTTTATTATATAAAGGCATGTAAACCAAGTAATTAGATAAATTTTGAATGATGAATTGAATTGAAGGTTTTAGTACCGGGTATGGTGCAAGACATGTGACCCCTTTCCCCCTCTCTGTCCTATTCTTCTCTTCTCCCCTACAACTATGAGTTCATTCAGGGTTTTCTTCCCTTTCTCTGCGAGTCATTCATCAAGTGGTATCAGAGCAAATTTCCCACAAAATCCTTTACTCCGATGGCGTTTCCCCTTGAATTTATTACTCTTATTGAGGAACTTAAGAAGAAATTTGATGAAGGAATGAAGAAAGTTCGATCAGATTTTCAAAAGCTTACTGAAAGTACCAAATGCTTATGTGATAAGGTGTGCAACATGATCAAGGACAGGTTAGTGGTAAACAAGCCGGTTGACACTAGACATGACGATCAAGATGAACTTAGCGGTCCAATCAAAGTTGCATCTGAAGAACTGATCGATTGTCCGCTTTCAGTTGTGAAACCCCAACATCAGATTCCAATCAAAGCCATATCATTCGTTGGTGACCATCAGGAGACCGTGACAAATGAAAGCACTATGTGCTGGATCATAGCCCCATCAAAGTCAATGATTGTGGATGTTGATTGAGTGGTGCTGATCCTCTCCTTTAAAACTCATACACGAGTTTTTCTCAACATCGGGGGAGTTGATGCAGAATCGAGGCTAAACCGAATAAACCCTTCGGGCAATCTCAACCAAGATGAACCGAGTCCGATTGGATTCTTGGATTCATTTGGATCTTTAGGATTTTATTTTATTTGGGGACTATTTGCAATCTTTTAATTTGGGTAATTGATAGTCAATTAGGGAGTTACCAATTTAAGTTTTATTCTGTTTCTAATTTTATTAGTGAGAACTTAGGAAGCAAATTAGGAGTTGTTAATTTAATTTTAGATTTTATTAGGTAAGTTTTAATTTCAGTTTATTATATAAAGGCATATAACCCAAGTAATTAGACAGATTTTAAATGATGAATTGAATTGAAGGTTTTAGTACCAGGTATAATGCAAGACATGTGACCCCTTTCCCCCTCTTTGTGCTATTCTTCTCTTCTCCCCTACAACTTTGAGTTCTATGGTGCAAGAAGTGTGACCCCTTTCCCCCTCTTTGTTAACATTATGCTGAGTTGAACAAATTGTATCGTGAGGTTGGAGACAACCTCTTAAAGTGAGTTTTAAGTCTTTTTTTACTTATTTTCAATATTGCCCCTCTCTTCTTCTAATATCTTCTATAGTCCCTATCTTTATTTCTAGTTATAGAAAATCCCTCCCCTTCTATTTTCTATTCTAGTTTGGCCCTATTATTTATCTTTCCTCTCTTTTAGTTGCTTGAGCCAATTTCTTGAATTTACAAAAATGCCCCTATTTCTTTGAAAACTGGTTTAGTTGTTAATTGTGGGCCCCGAAGCAATCTGATTTCGGTCCTTAGAATCCAGAACCGCATCAAGTGGTATCAGAGAAAAAATTTCCTACATTTTTCTAACCATGACAGGTAACATTACCAATACTAAGTTGAACAAATTGTATCGTGAGGTTGGAGACCACCTCTTAAAGTGAGTTTTTAAGTCTTTTTTTTTTTTTACTTATTTCCAATATTGCCCCTCTCTCTTCTAATATCTTCTATAGTCCCTATCTTCATTTCTAATTACAGAATACCCCTCCCCTTTGAAATAACCTAGAGGGGGGATGAATAGATTATACTAATGGAAATTAAATTCTTTTCGATGTATAGGTCCAAATGTGATTGTAAATAAAATACGGAATGAATATGAAACTAGCACAATCACACAACACCGAGAATTATAGTGGTTCAACTCAATCCGAGTCTAGTCCACTCCCTATAAGAATCCTCTTGTAAGGTATTCCACTAGTTTTCCCTTTCAGTACGGTAGGTAGGGAAGAAAACCTTTACAATCTTTTTCACGGATAAGAGTACCCTTACAAATCCCCTTTACAGGCAGAGAGACACCTTTACAATCTCCTTTACAGGTAGAGAGGCACTTTACAATCTCCTTTAAGGTAGAGAGGCGCCTTACACTCTTTTAAGGATAAGAGAATCCTTTACAAAAGCCTAAGTACAGTCTAGACTTAATGTAAAAATAGAGAAATAAGAGAACTGGAATAAAAGAGGATTACCTCCAGTGCGGTGCAAATGAAATATGTAATGATGATATAATGCACCTTAGAAGTCTTCTTAATGCTTGCAATACAAATGCTAAAATGTAGATGAAGACTTATAGTTGGTCTTGAGTTCCTCTTGAATGTAAAATGAAGAACTTGAACTCAAGAGATGGTGTAGGCCAATTCTCACTTCTAATGCTCAAAGAATGCTCTTAATGTTCTTGCTTACTTCCTATATAATTAAGGGCAGCTAGGGTATTTATAGGTGAGCTTAGTGAAGCATTTTAGGCAGGAAATCAGGCTTTAACGGTCGTATTCTGGGACCACCGATCGACCGCCATTGGTAGCCGGTCAACCGGAAAGAGTCGTTGAGGCAAAATATAGCCGTTGGGGCACTTCCAGGCAGTCACCTATCGACCAAGACTTTCTTCCGGTCGACTGGCTATGGTCTCGGATAGTCATCCATGTTTTGACCATAACTTTTTGGTCTGACCTCGGATTAACCCGAAACTAGTTGTGTTGAAATCGTGACTCGATTTCCTACAACTTTTATGAAAGGTTCATCTCCTGATACCAACTCTAAGGTTATCCAAAATGCCCTTGAGTCAAGTCATTATGGTTTTCACAGAATATTACTAGAACACATTTTTCCTAATATGTTCCTCACCACTTAGAGACTTTCCATACTTGGTCAAGGTATGCTCTATGGTCAATCTAGTATGATGCAATGCACATGCATGCGGTGAGTGCGCGTACAAATTACATTAACAAGGACCATTCTATCCTAGTGGTCTTTTTCTTCACTTGAACCTTCCACTCTTTGGAACTTCATCTTCTTTTCTTCTTGTTTGCAATTCCATGTCTTTGAGCTTCATGTCTTGACATCTTGAAGCTTGAATTATTATGATATCTTCTTCAAGCATTAATGCCAACTTGTTGATACTCTTCATTTGATGACTTCAATCTTCATTTCTTCCTTTCATTCACCAAATTCGATCTTTGATATGAAGTCTCTACAAAACAATACTTGAAGGCAAATTGTGAAACACCTTCATATGTTTGTTATCATCAAAACCAACTATAGGAATGTGGGCATATCCCTAACACCCTTCTATTTTCTATTCCAGTTTGGCACTATTATTTATCTTTCCTCTCTTTTAGTTGCTTGAGCCAATTTCTTGAATTTACAAAAATGCCCCTACTTCTTTGAAAACTGGTTTAGTTGTTAATTGTGGGCCCCAAAGCGATCCGATTTCAGTCTTTGAAATCCGGAGCCGCAGCATCGGGACTCCCCAAGAACCAGCTGATTGTATCCTCTTGGGGTCCCCCCCCCTTTTTTCATTGTTTTCTTGCCCCCTTGGGGTTGTACATTCCTTCTCCTTTCTCTCTCTTGGTAATGAATTATTATTCACCCAAAAAAAAAAACTCAACATCCAATACTCAAATGGAGCTGAAATTTTAATATAATAAGGCTTACCAATATCCTGCAGAATCAGTTTTCAAAATTTGAGTGATACAATAGTTGGATCTCAATAAACTATTAGGAAACAAACTATAATAATCAAAATTAAAACTAAAAGAGTACAGCAATATCTCCCAATCCAGCAACCAGATGAACACCTACTTCTGGTTGAAGGATGCCCTATAGAAAGAGAAGAACCCCTCCAAATATGAGCCCCTCTAATGGATGGATGGTTTGGAACAGTAGGGCAAAAATGAGACAAAAATTAAGAAGCAAATTGGAACTGCAGGCTACAATTAACAACAGAAAACTGAACATCTTTTTCATTAAATGATGAGGTGAATATCAACAGTGAATAATGAAGTCTTGAAGACAAGAACCAAACCCAAGTAGCTGTTTCAAAGTATCACAGGAAATCACCCACATAGGCTTAAGGGTTTCCGGAAGCTTGAATAAGAAATTAGAAGGAAGAAAAGAAGAGGAAGAAAGGAAGAATGGGATATGACCTGGCTTCACCACCAAGGCCCGTGGGAGGTTTCACCACCACCCAACCAAGGCCTCACCACCTTGGCTTGTTGCTGAATCACCATAGTAGCATGCATCTCACAAAGAGAACTCAATAGAGGAATAGCCAAAACATTGAAGCTTGTATTCCCTTGCTTGTATTTGTTATATATCAATCTTGACTATAAAAATTATTAACACATAGAAGAGTACTTGGCTTCCAAGTAATTCAAAAATAATAACCCTTCTAGAAGGGAGATCTAATAACTACTACACCAAAGTGAAACTATCAAACTACTGACTACTAAAGATCTATTGACTTAAACAACTAAGAACCATTACAAAAATAGAAACTAAAGTAGTAGTAACTACTAATAGAATATTCTCACATCAGGACCCACATATGACATCTAGAACAAGAACCAAAACCGTGGATCACTGTAGGGCCTGGTCCTTAAATTGTGGGCTCACTGATGGGCCTGGTTCTTCACTGTTGGGTCTGGTTCTTCTTCTTGGACTGAACAGCATCAGTTATCCCCACATTTGCAAGAATTGTTACCTCCATGAAGTCTTTGCTTGGAAAAAATGGGTGCTCGAAACTCATCGACCTCTTGCTTGTATTCAGTTCCTTCCTAGGTAAGCAGCATTATCTCAGTCATTGTCTGCAAGTATTGTGGACTAGAAAACCTAACAGGAGAAAGCTTCCTAGTAGTTAAGCCACAAAAAAAAACTTCATTTAAGCCTTCTTAAAACAAGAAGCTCCACCAACTAGTCATAAGATGAGGGCTGGGGCGATTTAACTTTGACTGTAGATATAAGTTGATTTTTTTTTTGGTAGATAAAATAAGCTTAGCATGCAATTTAAAAGCCCTAGTTTATATATCTAGTGGGCACATGAAATGGCACCTGAATTGAAGTAAATTGCTTGGAAAGTACCTAAGCTATTAACCAGTCACAGACAGACAAAGGCACACACAAAGACAAGATGTTAAAATTTGTAGTCACTACAGGATCATCATACACAAATGAATAGCTAAACTGTCATATCATTAATAAACTTTGGAACCCACCAAACTTTATACTCAACCCAGATGCACCTGCACCCAGGTGGTGAAACTCTGCCTGAAACTGGGGGAATTGTCAAGAACCAAGAAGGAAGTTCCATTGCTACATTTGGACATCAAAATAGAATAGCCCCCACAGAAAAATATTTTTGCCAAAGAGCATGGAACCGGAAGATTTGAAGTTGTCATTGGACCCATAAGCACCACTTAACTGTCTCAAGGCCAGATAAGGCCCCTTTAGCATCTCACTCATCTAGAGTTCAATCACGTATGCATTGTTTTTATCATTAGCTAATATTTTGGTCTCATTGTAAGATATTATTGGAAGAACATACATAAAATTTGAATCTTGATAGAATTCTATCTATAAATCATAGAATTTCCAAAGATTTATACTATGAAAGATAAAGGCATTATTGCTAATGATTGCTCTTCAAATCGTACGAGCTTCAGAGGCAGAATTTGACAACAAAAGAGGATAGGAAGGGAAGACATTTTATTTTTTCCGAACATGATTTGGAAAACCAGAGGAGCAATCAAGAATAGAAGAAAATCAACTAAGGACTTAAGGAGGTCACGATCTCTTTAACTCTCCAATCGATGATCAAACACAACTCACATCAGGAATACATGAACAGGAAAATTTTTTTAAGTGTGCAAAATCAAATTAACCCTAAAACCCAAATCTTTGATACAAATGACTCTTCATTTAATCATGAAGCAGAATAAACAAGTACATTTCAAGAAACAAACTTCAGAATATAGACATAGAACGAATGAATAGTGTTTAATAACAGCTGATAAAGAATGTATAGCATACCCGAAAATTGGTTTACAGATTGAGGGAGGTTCCATGGGCCGGATTCAAATTTGATTCGTGGGCTGGTGGAGAAGGTGAGAAGGAAGGATTCGGATCCTCTCTAGCATGGGGGTGTTGGGGATCTCCTAGTGAGGCCTCTCCAGTTGACACCTCTGCTGGAGGTGAAAACATCCTCTGCCGTGGGTGTGGCGGTGCGACGAGCATCCGATGGTCAGAATAACGTCGGGACGAGTGCTGATGTCGTCATGGCCATCCGATGCTTGCCGTACCACCACGGGTGCAGCAGACAATCATCGCTCGTTCTGGAGGGGATCCAACGGCAGCAGCAAGAACGGGATAAGAACAGGGTAGGGAAGTGGATTAATACATGTTTTATACTAACAAACTCTATCCCTAAAAAACCCTGTTACTCCATCGCTGTAGAGAGGATCCTAATTCCTTGCCGAGAGGTAGGCAACTAGGGCTGGGTTTAATGCCTCAAAAATAAACACAGCTACGATGGAGGAGGTAAAGAGGACCTTGATGACTTTTGGACTCTTCCCACTTGTATGTGGTTTCTAATGTGAATTATCAATGCCACCAAAAACTCCCAACTTATGATCTTGGGTCGCATTTAATGGGATTTGGGATTTCATTTCTACTTTCAGTCGTCCATGGATGCTAATGTGGAAGAGTCTACTCAAATTTCATCCAAATATCTTCTATTTTGTTTGGGTTTAAGTCGATTAACACACCCAAGAGATCTTGATTTGCCAGGTCTTCGAATGATCGAATTTGAATCCTCACGTTGTACATAAAAGGGATCGAAAATTAGGAACCCAGATTCCTAAATCGTTTTCTTTTTGAAGTTAAAAAGGTTTCAGCCAAATTGGAAATCGAAAAAGAATTCAATTACCAAACCGGGTTGGTTTCAGTGATTAAGTAAATTGGAATTGAAACGGAAACCCAGAAAAAGGTGAATCAAAATCAATAAAAATAGCAGAAGAAAGAACTTACGTTGAGTTGCTTTGTATGTAGCTGTGTTTATTTTGGGATCCTCAGCACCACCGCGCTGGAGAGGATATGAATCCGAGAACGAACGGCCAACGAAATACAGAAAACGGCCTCACTCATCAGTCAGGGAGATCGGCGACTTCCCAAAACAAATGCACAATCCCTTAAGGCTGTGTTTGGCTGGAAAGAAATGGAGATAGTTAATAGTAGGGGTGTCAACCGGTCGGCCTAACCGGGCTTGACCATTTAAAAACCTTACACTGTGAACGCCCGTTTAAGTCAACGGACCTAATTTTGGGAGGCATGGTACGATTTATAATCGGGCCGGTCGGTGTCAAGCTTTAATTGGGCTACCTTAAATGGACTTTAACTGGGGCTTAACCGGGCCACTGACCTATTTAAGTCTAAACGGACTCTACATGTGCCTACCTTAAAATTGTTTTCTTTAAGTGAGTTGAAGACCTATACAAAAAATAATCATACTAGAAGGTGACCCAAATATTTAATAAAGAAGAGAAATGATATGAGATTATGATTGTTTTTAATAAAAGGGGTCGGGCTAGGTTGGGCTACATTGAGTCGGTTCAGATCGGGCTACATTGAGTCCGTTCAGATCGGGCCTCTAATCGGTTGATTCAGTCAGGCGCCCAATGGGCTAGATCCTTGCACCGCGAATGCCCGTGTCGGGCTCATTTGTTAATTAGGCCGATCTAGGTCAGGCCATAAACATGCTGGGCTCGGTCAGGCCAATCGGAGCGGACTTAGAATTGACACCCCTAGTTAACATAATCATATTAGACAATAGAGAAAATGAAACAACCAATTAAACTTGACTAAAAACAGTATTCCTTAAAATATATATATATATATATATATATCACTCCACTCCCTTGAACTATGCCAAAATATCAACTTGACCTCATATTTTTCCGAAAATATCACTCACCTCCCTTTCAAAAAAAATATTCTATCTAACAACCCCAACCATTAGAAATCATTGTTAAGTTAGCTGATTTTTTATCATAATGCCTAAAACACCTCCTAATTATGAAATACCTAAGAGACCCTTAATGAAAAAACCATCCTTCTTCTAAACGATACAACCTTTCCCCATTGTCGCTGAACCTCACTGGCTCACTTATTGGCTCCCCTTTATCGCTGAACCGAAGGAGAAGAAGCTTACTCACAAGGTCTTCTTCATCTAACCTTCAACCTGCGATGACCTCTTCCCAGCCATATCTCAATGATTTGATGAACCTTAGCGAATGCATTTTGTTGGTGCCAAAAAACCCCGTGAGTTGGTCCTGCACAAGCACAGGCGGCAGAGGCCCGGAGCTTTGTCCGGGGTTAGTCCTCCGACGCTCAAGTTAGGGTCGGCCGCATAGTTTTCAGTAAGGGAGTAATGGTGAGGGTATGAATGCTTACTTTCTTCCTTCTTCTCGGCCCCCCTTATATAGCTCCTAGGGTTTAGGGTTTTCCCTTTCCTTCCCAGCGTCCTTCTCAGGTCCACCTTCTTCCCTCTTCGAGTCCCACTCGAATACGTTCATCCTTTTGGTGGGGAATATTCCCTTCATCCCAGCGACGTGATAGAGCGTGATAGAGTCTTTGTACTTCCTATCTGGTGGGCGACACGTGTCCCGATGGGTGACGTGTGTCCTCACCCTACTGAGCGATCGATTTGGCCGTATCACATTTCGAGTAGAATCCCATGTTTTTTTCTTTATGCACGAATCTCGGTTTGATCCTGGCGAGTCGAACGAGTCAATTCTGGTCAAGAACGAGTCATGTTCTTTCCCGATACCAAATACTATAAATCATTATAAAATCACAAAATACAGGAGGCAGTTACAGGGCCAAGAGAGACGAGAACTGTGCCAATCGAACCTTTCTTACTTGCTCTGCTGATTCTGTGACATCTTCCTCGCCCTCAACATCCCAATCAATTTCACTAGATTCAATTTCCTCACCGTATTGACTCTCCTAATCGAAGTCGAACCCCTAAACTTTTCTCTTTTCTTCCTATTGAGCCCAGTTAGAGATATGACCACAACCACGAGCGATTACAAAATGTTGGATCTTCTTTGCCTCGGTTCTTATAAAAATTTCAGAATCTTTCTCAGTTTCCTACTTGGGTATGGTGGAATTAGGCGTGGATAACAAAGTCAAATATACAACCATTCACAAGTTTCAAACCCAATTTTATAACCTTCGAACATATCCGCATGAGACGGAGAGGTTAGGATTTCGGGGGAGTTGCAGGGCCGTAGGCCGAGGAAAAGAAAGAAAATGAGAGAGAGGGAGAGAAAAGAAGAGCAGACTTACCGTAAGGTCTGTGTCACTCAACGCCGATGTTGCGAGGGGCGAAAGTTGCAGAGGCTAAGGTTAAATCAGGGGAGACGGAAGGCGCACGGGGGAAGGTTCGATGAAGAAGACGCTGTGAGTGAGCTTCTTCTCGTTCGGTTCAGCGACAAAGGGGAGCCGATGAGGTTCAACGACAGAGGGGAAAACCTGTATTGTTTAGGAGAAGAATGGTTTCTTCATTAAGGGTCTCTTCGGCATTTCACAATTAGGGGGTATTTTGGGCATTATGATAAAAAATCAGCGACTTAACAACAATTTATAACGGTTAGGATCGTTAAATAGAATATCTATTTTAGAGGGGAGGTGAGTGATATTTTGGAAAGGAATGGGGTCAAGTTGATATTTCTGCTTAGTTCAGATGAGGGGAGTAATATTTCATCCAATAAAAAAGGAAAGGGAAGGGAAGGGAAGGGAAGGGAAGGGAAGGGGAGGGGTGGGGAAGAACTCTAAGGGGGGTTGGCACCTGTGCATAGACAGAGAGGGTGACAAAATGATTGCCTTGCCCTCATGAATGACAGAAATGCTGCCCCTATTGATGCTTTTCCATGCGCTACTATAGGCCTTGTGCGCTCAGGGGCCATGCTCCCCCCCCCCACGAAAACACCTCCCAAAATAAAAAATAAAATCAAATAACATCAAAAGCTTCACATGTCCCTAGTAGAGTTGACATTGCGAGAATAACTCATCACGGTTTCAAAATTGTCTACACCTCTTGAGAGAGAGAGAGAGAGAGAGAGAGAGAGAGAGAGAGTCGACACTTAAATTAGGAGTCGTCCTATGTAGGCATGTCAAAATTAGCTTGAAATGGTAAAACCAATAAAATTGAACTGTAATAACCTGAATCAAGCCGAAGTCATATCCAAGATGATTTTGGTCTGGAATATCACAATCCCCGAAGTCGAATCCACTTCAAAACCCAAATCAAACCATTAAGAAATTGAAATCACTTGAAACTCATAAAAACCCTTTTTTTTTTTTTTTTTTATATAAATTTGTATGGTAAACCAAACCAAAAATAGGAGGAAACCGAAACCAACTCGATAACAAATTGATACAAGAGACCAAGTCAAATTGATCAAAACCATAATTTTCTTTTTGGTTTAGTTTTAGTTTCACTAATCCCACACCAAAACAGACTCAACCTAGACCAAAACCGAACTAAATGGTGTTGGGGACATGCCCATAATCCTATAGATGATTTTGATGATAACAAACATATGAAGATATTTAACAGTTTGCTTTCAAGTATTGTTTTGTAGAGACTTTATATTGAAGATCAAATTTAATGAATGAAAGAAAAAAATAATAATAAAGTTTGAAGTCATCCAATGACAAAGAATGAAGTGAAAAAGTTAAAAAATTGTGAAAAATAGAAGTGATAAAGTATAAGGTCAAAGGATCAAGAAAAGAGCAAGAGTATGAAACCACCAAAGCTTGAGAAGGCGCTTCAAGGTATCAAGATCTCGAGGTTTAAAACTTCAAGATATCAAGATCTCAAAGTATCAGGAGTTGAAGAATGAAGACTTTAAGAATTGAAAATTATTTGGAACATCAAGCACCGCAATAAGATTGCCAAAGACGATTTGGAAAATGTTTCATAGAAGCCTTGAAGATCTTAGCTTTATGTAATTGTGCACACACCATACACAAGCACTACATTACATCTCATAAATGTGCAATATATATTGCATTCTTAAGGTTATCTTAACTTAGAATGACTTTAGGAGATGCCCAATGACCAAACAACAAGACCCAAATAAGTTTGAAAACATGTTAATTATAGCTTGCCATGACATTTGCAAAACAAAAATATTCACATTCAAGGGAATTTTAGGTATTTAAATAACTAGCATTAGAAGATAATTTCTTATATAAAGTTGTAGAGTTTCGAGTTATAAAATCAACACAATTTGAATTAGGCCAACCCCAAGTCGAAAAGAAAAGTTATGACCAAAACATTGATGACTGGTCAGTTTCCCAGCCAATCGACCAAATTCTAATGGATTGACAAGCAGAACGCTGGAAGAACCTTACCGGACCGAACCATCCATAGACGATTGATCAGAAGCCATCCGATTGATGCAGCCAGTCAATCGGACTACAACAAACCAACATGCTTGAACCAATAACAACTATATTTTTTAAATGACAATATTAGCCGGTCAACCAGGACTTTTGGTAGTTCACCGGAGGAGCTTAAAAATGACCGTTAGAAGGCAATTTTGAACCCAACTTGAACTCCCCTTTGATCTATAAATAGACCAATTGTGTACATTCTGACACACCCAATTACAAACATTCAACATTATTTGAGATTTAGAAGTGAGATTGTTCTATACCATCTCTTGAGTTCAAGTTCTTCATTTTCCATTCAAGAGAAACTCATGTTCTCTACAAGTCTATCTACATGTTGGCATTTGTATTGCAAGCATTAAGAAGACTTCAAAGATGCATTCTTTTTTATCATTGCATTTGATGTATGCACCACATATGAAGTAACTTTGAACCTTTTTATTCCACTTTAAATTTGTTGTTGTCCAAGAGTTAGGTTAACTCTAGAATTGGACACCTTGTTTACACACTATTCTAAATCTTACTTAGACGAGTGTGTAGGACCCTCTCATCCTTAAAGGATTGTAAGGATCCTCTAATCCTTGAAAGAGTTTGTAAGGATTTTAAGGATGAGATTGTAAGGACCCTCTTATCTTGGAAACAGTCTTTTTTGTGAAGCAGGGGGTAAAGCTGTGTACACTTGCCCCTTCCCAGACCCTGTAGTTGTTGTTTTATGGTTGTCCTAGTTGGCAACTCGGCCACGTGGCGGTGATGACGTGGCCAGTTTGGGTGACGTGGATGAAAATGATGACATGGCAGTATCCAGTGTCACCGATGAGATAACAGAGCAGCTTGGTATGCATGGAGTGGTTTAATACATCATTAATAGGTGGTGCGGGTTTCTGGGTCAAAACTGGCAAAATTGGCCTATTTACGATCGAGGGCATTTTCGGCAATGAAAATGACATTTTTGGAAGATTGGTTCTTCATGAAAAAGATAGATTGTAATTTTCCTAGTCCAGTGCATTTGATTTCGTCACATTCCGATACCGTATGAAGAAGTTACGACATTTATGGCAGTCGAGGGCAGTTTCGGCATTGAAGATGATTTTTTTAAAGGAAGTGTTCTACATGTAACAATACGACAAAAATACAATCTTTCCAACGGTTCTGATTTCATCGCATTCCGATTGCGTATGAGAAAGATACGTCATTGGAAATGTGTAGGGGCATTTTGGTCTTTTTACATGGATGATTCAGATGATTGAGTCTTCTGAAAAGTCGTAGAGCATCCAGTTACGATTCCAACGCACTTCGTTTCATATCGATCGGATATCGTATGAAAAAGTTATAAGCGTTTCCGTAAAGTCGGTTCGAAAATCCAAACCGAAAATCCATCAGTTGCTCTCGGTGTTGGGTGGGTTTTTCGGAATTTATTTTTGAAATTCGAAGGGCTTTTGTGTAATTTAAAGATTTTGAAGGTCTGAGTTGCAAGGGGTCTTTAAGCACTGAAACATATGGAGGCAGACGCTTGATTGTAATAAAGAGGAGTAAAGGGAAGTGAAATGGACGGCCAAGATTCGACCACGTAGGCTTGATGCCCATCCAAAGGCTGCTGAGATTTTGGTGTGATATGGACGAGATAGATGCTTGCGCGTGGGATTTTATTGGTTAGATGCATAATTCTTGATGCACTGGCGCTACACTATATCAAGGTATGTTATTGTGTTTCGCACGTGTATAGAAGGTATAAAAAGGATTCCGATCTTAATGATCTCATGAAATCTGATTAAAGCCATCATGGAAGATTCGGATCCAACGGTCAATATGCATTTTCACTTTTGTGAATGGAAGACAAGCTCCCTTAAAATCCGGAAAAGCAACCAATCATAGATCGACAACACTTCTGACGATGTCAGCGCTTACGTCATGATGACGTCATCGAGATTCAAATCTAACGGTTTGGATCTGTTGTCCGTTGGTTTAATCGGACGGTTTGGATTATAAGATCTCTTATATGAGATCTACGGTCAGATTTCGCCCCTGTTGCGCGCGCCGCCGGTGTAGCCTACGCCACTCGTACGAAGATTCCATTTCAGGCTATCTCATTGCTCCAACTTAAAAAGGTCATATCTCCCTCATTTTAAGTCGGATTTGAGTGATTCAAGTTAGGGAATTCTTCATCTCTCCGAGCTCTACACATCAGAGGGAAGAAATCAGGCAGAGGGCTTACTGAGGTGGTCGGAAAAACGAGTTGAAGCTCGTGGAAGGCTAAAGGTTTGAATGAAAGACTTCCATCCTCTTGCACTTCATTCATAGCCACCATTAGAGGCTTAGGAAGCTGCTGGAAACCAAGGTAGCAAGTCATATTGGTTGTTGCCAAGAGAAAAGAAAAGAAAAGAGAAGAGAAGAGAAGAAGAGGGAAATAGAGAAGAAGTTGTTTCCTCTCTTTGTGTGTGTGAATGTGAATGTGAATGCCATTGTTGCTCCATGAAAGTAAAGACAAGGAGAAAAGAAAGAAGAAGAACCTAGAATTTGGTTCTTGTGAGTTGCTTCAAGAAACCCAAGTGCCAACCGGGGTTGAAGCATTGGCGGCACCGAGACAACGTGGTTGTGGTCCGCATCAAGTGGAGATTGACATTATTGCATCTCCGGTTACTCCTTGCCAAGGTAACCTCAATTTTGCCAAATTTCCATTATTATAAATCATTGTAGGCAAGATGTTTGATAAAATGCCTAAGTGATAGTTGTAGTCTATTTGGGGAAATTTGCATGTATGAGTGCTTCACTATAGGGCATTGTTATAAGCCCAATTTAATTGTATTATTTATTGTGTGCTTAGTGGGTGCTAAGCACCGGGAGTGGGTGCTCCCGTGTAGTGGGTGCTACACATTGTATCGGCACTACGAGTGCCATCTCAGCTTCGGCTTGAGAAAATTGGGTGTGGGTGCTCCCGACTGTGGGTGCAGTCAAAAGTAGTGTATTGAGTAGGTACGAAGCCTTTACAGGCACTACTCCGGGGATGTAGGCAAATTGCCGAACCACGTAAAAACCCTGTGTTGTGGGTGCTTGTTGTTTGCATTTGATATTGAAGTGCGTGGAATGTGGAATGGGTGTGCATACTTGGAAGTGCCTATGAGAGGCTGAGTGTGCATACGACTGTGTGCAAACAGGGACAGCTATATCAGTTTTTTCTTGGTCAGACATCGGACAGGTTTTTAGGTATCAGAATTGAACTCACTGATTCACCCCCCCTCTCAGTGACTGCCGGGTTACAACAGTAGTAGCAGAGCCTTGTACATTGGGTGGCTCTTGAAGGAGATTGTACAGACCCTCTTATCTTTAAAAGAGTTTGTAAAGGTGATTCATCCCCACCTACTATACTAAAATGGAAGAACTAGTGAAATACTGGTATATACGTAGCCGCACCCTTCTTACCTATGATGTTTTGTTAGGGTATGGAAATGAATTAGTGTAAGGACAACGGCAAGGAAGAGTTTGGTGCAAAATAAACGCTAAGAGATGGCTTAATTGAGGAAGCCTGACCTCCCTACTCATAAGTAGATAATGCACTAAATCATACCTTCCTTTCTACTAACCATATATTTAAAACAGTACATCATAACTGAACCATTCCCACTACCTCTCCCTATAATCACTCCACATACTACCAACCTCCCCCACGTACAATAACAACCCATTACATAAGCTCCCACATAAAATAACGACCCAAATAAACAACTCTCACATAATATAACGACTCATCACATGACAACTTACCCCACTACTAATTAACTACTAGCAACTGCCCACTACCAATGATCCAATACATGGCCACGCATAGGAAGCATGTATCAAGTTCCATTCCCCTTGAGTGTAGACTTGTCCTCAAGTCCGAAAATAGGGAACTGCATGCGCATCGCCTCTTTGTTTTCCAAGTAGCTTCAGTTGGGGAGAGTCCTTGCCAATGAATCAAAACTTGAGGCTTCCTCTTGTGGACTCGGTGCTCTAAAACAGCCTGAGGGTATGGATGAAGAGTCTCATCTTCTTGGACGGTTGGTAACGCATCTTGAACAGTATGGCGTTCATTGATGCGTTTCTTGAGAAGAGAGACATGGAAGGTTGAGTGAATTTTGGATCCCTCAGGTAAAGCCAATTTATAAGCGACCTTTCCTATCCTCTGGACAATTTGATATGGTCCATAATACCTGGGCGCAAGCTTTTGGAATTTTTGCAAAGCAAGAGTTGTTTGGCGATATGGATGCAATTTCAGGTATACCCAATCGCCAACCGAAAATTCTCGGTCATAATGGTGAGTATCATAGACCCTTTTCATATGATTTTGCGCTTCCATAAGAAGCTGTCGTAGCTGCTTAATCATAGTGTTCCGATCCACAAGTTGGTGCTCTACGGCCTCCAATTTGGCTGTTCCCGGCACATAGGTTAATAATGTTGGCGGCGATCGACCATAAACCACGTTAAATGTTGTTGTTTTGATTGCCGAGTACCAACTAGTGTTGTAGCAATACTCTGCCCAGCTTAACCATCTGCTCCACTCTTTTGGATGTGAACTTGTGAAACAACGTAGATAGATCTCCATGGTATGGTTTACTACCTCAGTTTGGCCATCCGTTTGAGGGTGGTAAGCCGAACTTAAGTTAAAACGTGTACCATTGAGTTGAAAAATTTTCTTCCAAAAATTGCTTGTGAATGTGGGGTCTCGGTCACAAACAATTGTCTTAGGCATCCCATGTAACTTCATGATATAATCAAAAAATAATTGAGCCACGCTAGCAGCCGTGTAGGGGTGTGCAAGGGGAATAAAGTGGATAGGCGATCAACAACTACTAGTATAGTTGTCTTTCACTTAGAAGTTGGAAGTCCTTCCACAAAATCAATGGAGATATCCTCCCAGATTCGTTCTGGAATAGGGAGGGGCTGTAACAACCCAACTGGAATTTGTAATTCAGCTTTGTGCTGTTGGCAAACGTCACACTTAGCTATCTTTTCTAAGATGGATTTGCGCATACCTGGCCAATAGAAAGTGGACCTTATCCTATGGAACGTTTTGTGATATCCCTCGGGTGTACTATTGTGGACTTGGTCAAGAATGGTGTCAATTAGAGGAGAGTTTGTAAGGAGATAAATTCTCCTTTTGAAAATAATGACGCCATCTCTCTCTTCCCGTGGTCCCACGGCTTCTTCACTCCTAATATTTTGGAGAAGGACTTGTAGCTCCACGTTGGTCTCTACTTCCTCCTTTATAGCTTCTATCCAATTACGAATAGGAAACGATAAGGCTAAAATTTGAAAGTGGGTCCCACCTTCATTCTCTTCCTCTCTCCTGGACAAAGCATCGGCAACTACATTCTTCTTACCCTTCTTGTACTCTACTGTGAAGTCATAATGCATTAGTTTATATAACCACTGTTGTTGTGCAGGTGTGGTAATCTTTTGCTCCCACAGGTATTTCAAACTTCATTGGTCGGACCGCACTATAAATCTCCTTCCAATCAGATAGGAATGACACTTCTGCACTGCTACTACGAGTGCCAAAATCTTTTTTTCATATGTAGATAATAAGAGATTTCGTCCTTACAATGCATGGCTGAGAAAAGCAATTGGTCTCTGTTGAAGTAGAACTGCTCCAATACCGGATCCGCTAGCGTCACATTCTACAATAAATGGAGAAGAGAAATTGGGTAATGCAAGGACAGGTGCTCGGGTCATAGGTTCTTTGAGCCGTTCGAATGCCTCTTCTGCTATGGGATTCCATTCAAACCCATTTTTTTCAGCATGTTTGTGAGTGGTCCCGCAATTTTCCTGTAGTTTTGGATGAACTTACGGTAATACGCTGTTAGACCAAGAAACCCCCTCATAGCCTTCAAAGTCTTGGGCCGTGGCCAATTAAGCATGGATGAGATCTTGTCTGGATCAACCGCAACACCTTTGGCAGAGATAATATGGCCTAAATAATGAACACTAGGCTGGCCAAATTGATACTTCCCTTCTTTCACGTACAAGTGGTGCTCCCTTAGAATCTTTAGCGTCACCTCCAAATGTGCTAAATGCTCCTCCCAGGTTGGGCTATAGATTAAAATTTCATCAAAGAAAACTAAAATGAATTTTCTCAAGTGTTCTTTGAATACCTGGTTCATCAAAGCTTGGAAGGTGGATGGAGCATTGGTGAGCCCAAATGGCATTACAAGAAATTCATAATGTCCATGATGTGTACGAAACACCCTCTTTTCTGTGTCTTCTGGTACAACTCTGATTTGGTGATATCCAGAGCAGAGATTAAGTTTGGAGAAGAATCGGGCTCCATGTAGTTCATCCAATAATTCATCAATTAGCGGAATCGGGAACTTATCCTTGATAGTTATTTGATTCAAAGCCCGATAATCTACACACATGCGCCACGAGTTGTCATGTTTTTTCACAAGAATTACCGGCGATGAGTAAGGGCTGTTGCTTGGCCGAATGACACCAGAAGAGAGCAAATCAGCTACCAATTTCTCGATTTCCCTCTTTTGGAAGTGTGGGTGTCGATATGCTTTGACACAAACGGGCTGAGCATGGGGCTTGAGAGGAATTCGGTGGTCAAATTGGCGACTTAGAGGGAGCCCATGTGGTTCTGTAAAAACTTCTTTAAAGTTGTTGAGTAGGCATTGCAATTGTGTATGTGTGGGCCCTACTGTTGATACAATTGATGGTGTAATAGAACATAATTGGAGGAGAAGCCCTTGCTTGCTGCGCCTAGTGTCACGAGTTGGATCAACCACTATTTTATTGGCAGTAGTAGTTTTTCCCTTCAAGGTAACCTCTTTACCAGCCATCTCGTATCTCATGGTGAGATTTGAGAAATCCCAAGTAATTGGGCCAAGTGTCCGCAACCAATGGGTGCCAAGTACCACTACATAACCGCCAAGTGCTAAAATAAAGAAATCTGCCGCAATTAAAACTCCTTGTACCCTTAATTCCACGTTAGTACACATACCTGAGCTAGATATTTTCTCTTCTGAAGCAACCATAACCTCAAAGGGTTGCTTGTTTGTAGGGAAGAGCCCCACTTTTTTAGGTAACTTCAGGCTGAGGAAGTTATGAGTACTTCCCGAGTCAACCAAAACTGTGAACGCCACATGGCCGAGTCGTCCTGCCACCCTCATGGTTTTTGGCGCCCTTACTCCACAGATAGCGTGGAGAGAGATTTTAGGAACGTCCCCAATCTCCTCTGCCACATCATCCATGGTTTTGGTTGGGGTTTCATCTTCTTCATCAGGTTCACACCCTACTAGTAAGAACAACTTCTTACACCGGTGACCGGGTACGAAGCGTTCGTTGTAATTATAACAGAGTCCTTTGGATCTCCTCTCTTGCATCTCGTTGGACGTAAACCGCTTGATGGGTAAGGTGGCTACCCCTCCTGTCAAGTCCTTGTTGCTGGCCGGACTCTTGCGTGGCTCTACAGCAGGAGTAAACCTTCTCTGTGACAAAGCTTTTGCCTCAAACAACCTGGCTAGCCCTATGACATTGGCAAGCGTAGCTGGTTTGTAGCCAAAACATCTGCCTTAATGTTGTCTCGTAAGCCACTAATAAAGCAACTGATCTGCCTATTGGGAGGAAGCGTTCCTACCTTAGATAGGATCCGCTCGAATTTTGATTGGGAATCTCGAACTGAGATAGTTTGCTGCAACTTCACCAATTCCCCAAAAAAGTCTTGGAAGGGCGTAGGTCCAAACCGAGCATGGAATCCATTCCTAAATGACGCCCAAGATAACCCTCCTCCTTGTTTATGTAATTGAAACCACAACTGGGCATCTCCTTCCAGGTGGAAGGAAGCTAAGGCAACCTGTTCCTCTTATGGGGTCTGATGAAACTCGAAGAATTGCTCCACACGGCACATCCAGGATGTAGTATCCTCTTCTCCGTTGTAACGCAGAAAGTCCAACTTCACAAGCTTTGGCAGGTAAGATTGCTACGAGGTGGTGGTGCGTGCATGCGAGCTTTGTATAGGAGATTTAGGCAACCCAAAATTTTGGGTAGAGGTTCTAGAATTGTCGCCAATTTCTTCTTCTTCTTGGGATGATTAAGGTGGTTTTAATTTCTCAAACATTTCATTGAATTTTGACAGAAGTTCTTGTTGTCCCTCTTTGATTGAGCTTACTTCTCCCTCCAATTTCGCTAGTCTCTGCTCCATTCCCAGGCTCTGATACCAAGCTGGTATATACGTAGCCGCACCCTTCTTACCTATGATGTTTTGTTAGGGTATGGAAAGGAATTAGTGTAAGGACAACGACAAGGAAGAGTTTGGTGCAAAATAAACTCTAAGAGATGGCTTAATTGAGGAAGCCTGACTTCCCTACTCGTAAGTAGATAATGCACTAAATAATACCTTCCTTTCTACTAACCATATATTTAAAACAATACATCATAACTGAACCATTCCCACTACCTCTCCCTATAATCACTCCACATACTACCAACCTCCCCACGTACAATAACAACCCATTACATAAGCTCCCACATAAAATAACGACCCAAATAAACAACTCTCACATAATATAACGACTCATCACATGACAACTTACCCCATTATTAATTAACAACTAGCAACTGCCCACTACCAATGATCCAATACATGGCCACGCATAGGAAGCATGTATCAAGTACCTTGCAAGTGGACTAGACTCAGATTAAGCCAAACCACTATAAATTTGTGTATACTTGTGTGATTGGGTTTTATATTCCACATTTTATTTACAATCATGCATTTGGGGCTTAAAAGGCAAAAATGTTTAAAATCCACTAGCATAACCTATTCACACCCTCTCTAGGTTATTTCAAATGGATTGATTGACTGACACCCCTAATCCTAGGTTTTCTTTTGAAATTGAAGTATTAAAGCATGGAACAAAAATATGATCATCTAACTGCTAGCCTAAAGGGATGTAGGAGATGATTGAATGGAGCGGCAACTAAGGGGAATGGAAATGAAGACAAGAGAGCTCGAACAGTGGGGCGACCTTACGGGTTGTTGCAATGGTCCTTCTCGTCAATAGATCCTACACAACACATCTAGTGGAAGAGAAAATGAATAATATAACCAAAGGCGAAGAGAATCTTTGAAAGAACATTGTCGACAGTTGGCAAGGGACAAATGATAAAGAAGGGATTTGCATCATGATGATATTTTAATATCATAATGCAATGGTTGGCTTATGTTTTTATCTCACTCTCTTAAGATTCAAAAAAATTTGATTTTTTTTCCCCTTTCTATTCATTTCTTGACAACCGAACTCTTTTTCTTTATGGTAGACTCTTGACAACCAAACTAAGCTTTGGGTAAAAAAATATGCATGTATAAGTTCTAGAAGTTGCATTTTCTTTCCACATTTTACATTGAAACAAAACAAGAGGCATAAGAAAAAACTACTACAATGCGGGTATTGCACCAGAAAATCAATTTCTCTATGTTGTGATTTAAATATGCTGTTTTACCCTGAACCCACAAATACTTCAATGTGTAAGGCAAAGTTTTTCTAGATCAACTTGTCTACTCTAGAGGGTATTTCTTTCATGGAAATTTCTTCCCTACTAAAAACGAACCTATCTAGTGCACGAGGCTACTGGCATTGGGGTGTTTCTGGTGAATCATAATGTTTGTATCCTTTAACCTCCACTTCTCAAATCCGTGACCACTAGATCGCAATGGAGCTACCTTAGGGTTCTTCTCTACTCATTGTATAAATTTTTATTTTTTTACTTATTCTTTGCACAACAATTCGAAGCCATAAACACAAGAGAAAGGGAATTGCTGAAGAACAAGAGCCTCAAAAAACTTCCATTTGATTTTCGCCTTTTACATATAAAATTTGGGTATAAGCTTCTATGGATTAATATCACAGTTACATATGATATATAATATATTAGAAGCTGCACATTTCAAGGGTCCACCAATTCACCATCCATCTGTAATTTTATCCTTGATAATAAGATCCATAATGAACGGTATATGTGAAAGCGCATCCATCTATGATTTAAGATAGGGGCTGTTAGTAAATAACCATCCTTTTTCGGCTTTGTTCAAAAGAGTCATAAGCGGGTCGGGTCCGAATGAAAAGTAGGACACTACATACTAGACCCACCATTGAAATGCAGCCCCACCACACAAATGTTTCATGGTAGCAGTCTTTTCCCATACACACCATTGCCTCGGCGCCGAGATTGGTCAGTCGCTGGAGCGTTGAGACTACGTTAGAATCGTAAACAATCGCCGCCAGAAGACCATAGGCTAGCGACCCTAGTGGGATATTGGTGATGAGGATATTATGGTTCACGCCCATGCTGTTAGGCCCGAAAAGCTCCGTAGTGATTGATACTGCAGCAGCAAATATGAACCCGGAGCTCAACCCGATTAGAGCCGTGCCCACATGCAATGCTACGCTGCCGCCTGATAATGCCAGCAGTAAGAAAGCTATCGGAGTCGGCACAAGTGCGATTGACAGCCACCCTGTGCGTGCAAAATACACTGCCCTGCATTTGTAAATGGTTTTGTCAAAATTTTGATATTTTTAGCAAAGAACGAGCATGAAGGGATTACAGAAACTTTTCTGCTACCAGGGTTTGAAGTCAAAGAAATAAAAGTGTGGATCAGGTTATTGTACAAAAACCATTCTTGTATGATATGATTCACATAAACGGAATCTATACAGGATTTTTCCTTGGGTGGATTCCATGTGTGTATATCAGTCTCGTACGAATACCTGATCCGCTCTCAAGAAATAGAATCTTAAAAGGTACTTTTGAAAATATGAATATTTAAGAGGGTGTTTTGAAAAATATCAAAACTTAAGAGGGTATTAGGAAATTTTTGTTGGGGAAAAAATTTGACTTCAATCCCACATGGGTAGACAAAGAAATGGAATACTTCACTTCACAAATATCCTTCACCCTTTAGATTCCATTTCGTTGGATGCCACAGGGGTTGTTGGCAACAACTAAATTTCATCCGTTGGCTGCAATCTAGACAACAGCTAAATTTCATCTATGAAAACCCAAAAGGGAAATAAAATAATTTATTTCTATACCTAAAGAAAGTTCTTGCAACTCCGGTAGTAGCAATTTTTTTTTTTTTTTCAAATTACTTACCCTCGCATGAAGTCCGGGCCGGCCGATAAAAGGCGACCGAAGAACGAGCATGAGGAGTAGAGGGTAACGAGTGTGGTAGTCTCGGAACTAAACCCAAGTGACTGCGCAATCTGGCCGAGATTGTTACTGTAAACTAGTCCGATTGTACCACCACAGAAGTAAGAAATGTAGTATAACCAGAAGTCCCACCTACGAACAAGCATGGAAGCTGAGTGTTCTTCCCCTAGCATCATCAACTGATCCTTGTAAACCACCTTCTCGCAACACCCTATGCACTCTCCTACATCTTGCCCACCAGCATTTCGAGGAGTTCTGGGAGTACGAGGAGTACGAGGAGTACTAGGATTACCCATATATCCAGTACCACCATTGCTAAGGCTACTGTTCTCACGTCCAAGTAGTTCTTTATGAAGCTCAAGCTCATCAACATCAACTAGTCTGAAAGCTGATCCTTCGAGTCGAAAACTCGTATGGATATTCCGATGTGCCCAAGCTCGTGCGACGACACCGCCAGGGACGCATAATGGGAGGACTAGTAAGAGGATTGCTCCGGCGAAGAGGATCCGGGCAGTCACTGCATCTGATGAAATTGAATTGAGGAGTAGAAGGTAGAGGCCAGTGAAGATAGCAAGAAAATTGAGGAAGAGGAATACGAGGGAGTCTCGTTGAACTGTATCTTGAGAGAGGGTATCTACTGGTGGTTGGCGAATGATAGGGATTAATGCAGCGACGGATGTGACGAGAGGGACGATGGCATTGAGAAGTAGATAGACTGATTCATTATCAGAATTTATTGAATTAGCAGCTAGAGTGTATAGGGCTGGGCTTACACCATTGAAGCTGATTGTGAGAGATAAAGCCAAGGCACGATTTGATGGAAAATTTCGAATACAGAGGACAAAACATACTGTGTTAAACCAGCAAATGCTACACCCAGCCATCAAACACATTAAAAAGACCTGCATCATTATGAATATCACAATTAGAAACTTTTTAATACACTATCATAGATACATGCAAGTCCGATGAACCTTCACGTACTTGAATGTATGTGAACATCCCTGGTCCGTGGATATGGCATCTATTTTTTCTCTCCTCATTTAATAGATGCCATATTCAAGTACATGATATACTTGAGCTTAATTGCCAATTAGAAAACTGTTTAAATCAAATTCATTTATAGATGGTTTTTATTTCAATATCTATAGTTCAAGTCCGATTTTGCTTAGACTGAGTTTAGTAGTCATTCAGTTCAAAAAATGATGTTTCGTGTTAAAAACAAAATTTTTAATTTCTATGTCAAAATATCGTTTTAAAACAAAAAAAAATGATGTTTGGTGAACCTATCTCAAGAACGATTACCTTAGTTGTCTTTTTTTTTTTTTTTTTTATTAGGAACATAACTGAAATGATAGAACAAAGTTTCTTCGTTCCATCATTTTTTGTTTTTAAATTATCTTTCACTTTTTTCATTTCAAAAAAACCAAAAAACACCAAATTGACACCAAACGTTTTATTTCATTTTTTTTTCCCCATAAAACGGTAAAATGTCAAAAACATTTTTCCTTAATACTACCAAAATTTTGGGCAGCTGAACATGGTGGGTGGGCGAACAAGGTGGGACTTACTAGTTGGACCAGAACATGGTGGGCCATGAACTTCATTATGCTACTTTCTTCTTTCTATAGTTGTATAATTTGAAAACCACTTTAACCACGTGCCACCTCAGCCTTTTATTCTGAAACTAATTATAAAATGAGCTTGCTTCCCTAGAATACTAATCCCAACAGAGAACTTGCTTCTTCCTGGTAAAAAATGTTTCGATTTCTAACAAAAAAACATAACAAAAAAAAAAATGTTTCGATTAAATTATTTTTGAATAATTTAATGACAAAATAACCTCCGTCTCCCCACGATCTCGGCCCACCAATCTCCAATAAAGAAAATAGGTGATGACGTCAACTAGTGTTCCAACAGTAGTCAATTCAACGAATCTCTTCTGATCAAGTTCCCATGTGGGGACGGTGGTACACATCCCTACCTTCCCACCCATCCCCACTTGGGTACGTAAAGCCAAACTCCCGGTCGTTTAAGGGGCGGGAGCTCGTCTACACTACCAATTGCTTGAGAGCACTTCGGCCACGTCGCAACGTGTTCTTTCACACAGGGATTTACTGTTTGTGATTCAGGACTTTCACACCCACTATAAGTCCCGCCACCAACGTTCGATTGGAATCAAATCCGATCGGTGTGATACAACCTATCATTCCGATACCAATCAGACGAGTGCACAAGAAGAGATCCAAATTTCACGTGCATGCTGTCGTTTAGATGTCGTTATATAGCAACTAACATGGATCTAACAATTTCCACCAAAAAAGATGGATCTAACAATAACTCATTTACCAAATTACCCTTATCTTTTTTGTTGAATTTACCAAAATACCCTTTGGGGGGGGGGTGTTGAGGGTTTTGAATTTACCAAATTACACCTCAAATCAAAGGAACTAAAAATAGAGGGGAACTAAAAGGGTCTTAAAATGAAGGAAACCAACTTTTTTTTCCCCCTCATAATCGAACTAAGAAACAAAGAGGAAATCAATGGTGGTTCTTCTCCTCCAATAAAGAGATGAGAGACCTATATCTCTCAAAATCAAAGCTAAGGCTTTTTCAGAGAAGATGAAAATTCACCAGGATTTTTCCAAGAATTGGGGAACCCAAAAACAGAGGAACTTCACTTACAGAAACAGAGACCCATTTCCTCCTTCCCCCCTCTCCCCCCAGAAAAAGAAAAAAAAAAAGAAAAGGTTTTCTTGTTTTTAATGTTATAGAGATAAAGTAAACTTTCATCATTAACTAGACAAGAAATTTAAACCCAATCCAATTAAAAGAGTTGAATGAAAGAGATATTAATGAGAGAAAGGATGAAGATGAACAGAGGAAAATCAATGGAGCTTCACCTCCAAACACAGAAGACCAATTTGTCTCAAAATGCAAGAAGGGTTTGTTCTTTTCTATGTTATATGTAGAGAGAGAGAAAAAAAAGGGGGGGGGGGTTGTTCTTTAAAGACTAATCAAGCAAGAAAAACCAATATCATCCAATTCAATCAAAAGAATTTAAAGAAAAGGAAAAACAGAGAAGGGTAAGAGAACTAACCAAGAAATAAGGCAAAGAGATAAAATTCTGAATCACTGCCCATTGAACTCCATAACCAACGATTCCCATGAAAGCAGCCATGTACATAACAACCCAAAGGGGCAAATAGAGCAAAGCAAGACCAGAAGACCATCCAAAAGCCTTACCAAGATCAGATGCAACGGCAAGATAGTTAAGCTGAACCTGAGAAATACCAAGAACCGATTTGAGGTCCGTCGAGTAAGCGGAGAAATCAAAATTAGTTCCCGTAAAGGCTTGAATCCAAATCGTAGCCACCAAAATCATCCATTTACGAGACTGCCCAGCCATGATTTGCAGAAGAACAAGTCTCGTAGGTGGAAGAGAGAGAGAGAGAGAGAGAGATAGAGAGAGATGGGTTTCTGGGCGCTGGCCGGTTTTAGGGTTCTTGGTGGTTTAAACTAATCGTCGCCGTGATGAAATCTCTCCGCTTTTCTGCGTTTCTTTGTGTACTGTCCGCATTTATAATCGGAATCGGATAGAGACATTTTCGGGTAATTTTCACAAATTTTATTTTCTCAAATTTTTGTGTGCTGTTTTAAGAATGAGGGTTTTCAAGAGTGGTGGGTGACGTAAAGCTACGTCATATTCTTACACGTGGCAATATCAGATAGAAGTGTTCAGGCGTGGAACCTAATGTCTCTGTTAACCTTGGCACTCTATATATATTGATTGGCAGAGAAATGTTGAAAAAAAACTTTGACTACTACGCCTAAATCTGACAAGAGAAATGTTGAAAAGAAATTGAGCTAAAATGGAACAACATTAGCTCTGGGTCCTTTGGCATTGAGATGCCATACCCGTCATTCATAACCTGAAACAATTGTCAATTGGTAATTTTGCTCTATTAAATTCTCTTAAAGTATCTAATGCGAATTTAAGTCAACTCATCTAACAAACTCCTTAAAAAAAAAAAAACCCTCTTAAGTCTCTCCCAGTCTTATGTTTCTCTTTTGAATTTAATTTAATTTAATTTAATTTTTTTATTTCTTTGCAATCAAACGAACCTTCAGTTTCCCCATCCCTCACGCTTCTTCTTTCCTCGTCTCATCCCAGGTTCCTCCTTTTTTTTAATTTGCTGTGAAAATACAATTACTTTTGTCACCTAAGGGCTTAGAAGTCTCTAGATTACAATCATTTTCATACATGTATTTTTTACACAATCAGGGACAACACAAACAAATGAAGCATAAAATTGTACATTAACAATTCAAAGAATAAACTTTAGGACAAAAAAAAAAAAATCCAAAATAACTCCATCAATTTAGAACTTAATAGGGTAGCAAAGTTGTTCTTATTTCCCTTCAGTAGTGTTTTGATCAGCAACAACAATTAATTTGGGTCCCCTGAGAGCTAAAACCAGATCAAATAACCCTAAACAAATCTCAGGTATGAAACATACACACCAAATAATCGGGATAAAAAATGTAATATGTACATCTAGCAGATAAACTACACAAAACTCACAATTTTAACTATATTCCTATCTTTTGGGTTAAGAATGCACTGATCCTCTTGTAAATCCAAATTGATAGGTTCTAATTATTATTATTGATAGGTTCTAATTGCTATGTGGAAAAATCTATGGAGTATGAGACAAGAAATTGTTATGAGATCATTTGCAGAGGATATAGCTCTATTTTAGCACCATTACTGCAAGAAAGAACCCTTCATCTTAGTCAGTCATTTTTATTTAGATTGAATTCACTATTTTTCAAAAACATACATGTGTGCTCTTGAACTTCCATCGAACTGTCATTAGATTTCATTGTTCACCAATATATTGAATCTTAATTTAATGTGATTGTATAAGTGATCAACTTAAATTTGCTGTTGTAATTTTTGAAATGAAAGAAGAAAACGATTGTAGAAGATATGTGGTTTCTGAGGACGTTGTACATGGCCACCTGATAGAAAGGCTGGTATACAATTTTAGTTTTTTTGGTTCTTATTGATATAATGACTCTATCAAACCACCAATGTTATGGATCGATAAATTTTATGGTTAAACCCCGTGTGGGATTTGGATCTTTTTCAACGATTTTTCTTCTAATCTCTCATATGAATGCAGCCCAATGTTTTGAGGGCATGTAGCCTTAGATGATCGGCACACAACCCCAAGCTTGTATGTCTTTGATTGAAGAACCATTGGAGGGAAAGTCGAACTTTTTATTCTTGTTAATATATCTTAAGCGGAGAGGAATAGGTATGTCAACATAGTACCTAGGAATTAGGAATGCTAACAGGATTTTGACCATAAAATTTGATCAACTTGAATTAAACCGTTGGATGGAGAGAAGATATACAAAATTTCAATCAACTGTTGCTACACCTTTCCTCTCTCTCTTTCTCTCTCTTCTTGTCAGAAAAACCATTATTTTTACCGGATCCAGCTGGAGAAAACCAACTCCAGTCATGGATCTATCGTCGACAAGCTTTCCAATCCTCTCCTATGTTATGTCCCGGATCAACCCTGGCCATTCAGTTCCCCTATCAGGCATCGGCACCGACGCCAATTCCTACTCCATGTTGATATCGAGCAACCATTGTCGCCATTGATGGAGCAGATTCCCCTTCTGAAACCTAGAGCTCCTGGCCACCATGACGAAGGCAGTTCTCTTAGTCCCCTAAATCCAATGTTACTTTAATAAGCCCCTTGAGATTAATTTAATTGAACCTAGAGATCGGCAGAAGCCGGTACACCAGAGATCAATGAATTGAAATTCGAAGCACCTTCTTCTGAATCTCTTGCTCCACCGCCAAAGCAGGATTCATCTTCCTCTTCATCTTAACCTCCTCCCTTATAATACCCTTTTCCTTTTTTTTTTTTCTATTATTTCCCTT
>NC_056562.1:4399854-4435615 GCF_013358625.1 Macadamia integrifolia | reverse complement strand
GTGGGGTCTCGGTCACAAACAATTGTCTTAGGCATCCCATGTAGCTTCATGATATAATCAAAAAATAATTGAGCCACGCTAGCAGCAGTGTAGGGGTGTGCAAGGGGAATAAAGTGGGCATACTTAGATAGGCGATCAACAATTACTAGTATAGTTTTCTTTCCCTTAGAAGTTGGAAGTCCTTCCACAAAATCCATGGAGATATCCTCCCAGATTCGTTCTGGAATAGGGAGGGGTTGTAACAACCCAGCTGGAATTTGTAATTCAGCTTTGTGCTGTTGGCAAACGTCACACTTAGCTATCTTTTCTAAGATGGATTTGCACATACCTGGCCAATAGAAAGTGGACCTTATCCTGTGGAACGTTTTGTGATATCCCTCGGGTGTACTATTGTGGACTTGGTCAAGAATGGTGTCAATTAGAGGAGAGTTTGTAGGGAGATAAATTCTCCTTTTGAAAATAATGACGCCATCTCTCTCTTCCCATGGTCCCACGGCTTCTTCACTCCTAATATTTTAGAGAAGAACTTGTAGCTCCACGTTGGTCTCTACTTCCTCCTTTATAGCTTCTATCCAATTACGAATAGGAAACAATAAGGCTAAAATTTGAAAGTGGGTCCCACCTTCATTCTCTTCCTCTCTCCTGGACAAAGCATCAGCAACTACATTCTCCTTACCCTTCTTGCACTCTACTGTGAAGTCATAATGCATTAGTTTATATAACCACTGTTGTTGTGCTGCTCCCACAGGTATTTTAAACTTCGTTAGTCGGACCGTACTATAAATCTCCAATCAGATAGGAATGCCACTTTTGCATTGCTACTACGAGTGCCAAAATCTTTTTTTCATATGTAGATAATAAGAGATTTTGTCCTTACAATGCATGGTTGGGAAAAGCAATTGGTCTCTGTTGAAGTAGAACTGCTCCAATACCGGATCCGCTAGCATCACATTCTACAATAAATGGAGAAGAGAAATCGGGTAATGCAAGGATAGGTGCTCGGGTCATAGCTTCTTTGAGCCATTCGAATGCCACTTCTGCTATGGGATTCCATTCAAACCCATTTTTTTTCAGCATGTTTGTGAGTGGTCCCGCAATTTTCCTATAGTTCTGGATGAACTTACGGTAATACGCTATTAGACCAAGAAACCCCCTTATAGCCTTCAAAGTCTTGGGCCGTGGCCAATTAAGCATGGATGAGATTTTTTCTGGATCAACCACAACACCTTTGGCAGAGATAATATGGCCTAAATAATGAACACTAGGCTGGCCAAATTGACACTTCCCTTCTTTCACGTACAAGTGGTGCTCCCTTAGAATCTTTAGCGTCACCTCCAGATGTGCTAAATGCTCCTCCCAGGTTGGGCTATAGCTTAAAATATCATCAAAGAAAACTAAAATGAATTTTCTCAAGTGTTCTTTGAATATCTGGTTCATCAAAGCTTGGAAGGTGGATGGAGCATTGGTGAGCCCAAACGGCATTACAAGAAATTCATAATGTCCATGATGTGTACGAAACACCGTCTTTTCTGTGTCTTCTGGTACAACTTTGATTTGGTGATATCCAGAGCAGAGATCAAGTTTGGAGAAGAATCGGGCTCCATGTAGTTCATCCAATAATTCATCGATTAGCGAAATCGGGAACTTATCCTTGATTGTTATTTGATTCAAAGCCCGATAATCTACACACATGCACCACGAGTTGTCATGTTTTTTCACAAGAATTACCGGCGATGAGTAAGGGCTGTTGCTTGGCCAAATGACACCAGAAGAGAGCAAATCAGCTACCAATTTCTCGATTTCCCTCTTTTGGAAGTGTGGGTGTTGATATGCTTTGGCACAAACGGGCTGAGCATGGGGCTTGAGAGGAATTCGGTGGTCAAATTGGCGACTTAGAGGGAGCCCATGTGGTTCTGCAAAAACTTCTTTAAAGTTGTTGAGTAGGCGTTGCACTTGTTTATGTGTGGGCCCTACTGTTGATGCAATTGAAGGCGTAATAGAACATAATTGGAGGAGAAGCCCTTGCTTGCTGCACCTAGTGTCACGAGTTGGATCAACCACTATTTTATCGGCAGTAGTAGTTTTTCCCTTCAAGGTAACCTCCCTACCAGCCATCTCGTATCTCATGGTGAGATTTGAGAAATCCCAAGTAATTGGGCCAAGTGTCCGCAACCAATGGGTGCCAAGTACCACTATGTAACCGCCAAGTGCTAAAAGAAAGAAATTTGCCATAATTAAAACTCCTTGT
The DNA here is from genome assembly GCF_013358625.1 of Macadamia integrifolia. Taxonomy (NCBI): domain Eukaryota; kingdom Viridiplantae; phylum Streptophyta; class Magnoliopsida; order Proteales; family Proteaceae; genus Macadamia; species Macadamia integrifolia. Next base: position 4,433,367 of record NC_056562.1, on the reverse strand, counting down.
ACCCTTAATTCCACGTTAGTACACATACCTGAGCTAGATATTTTCTCTCCTGAAGCAACCATAACCTCAAAGGGTTGCTTGTTTGTAAGGAAGAGCCCCACTTTTTTAGCTAACTTCAGGCTGAGGAAGTTATGAGTACTTCCCGAGTCAACCAAAACTGTGACCGCCACATGGCCGAGTCGTCCTGCCACCCTCATGGTTTCTGGTGCCCTTACTCCACAGATAGCGTGGAGAGAGATTTCAGGAACGTCCCCAATCTCCTCTGCCACATCATCCACGGTTTCGGTTGGGGTTTCATCTTCTTCATCGGGTTCATACCCTACTAGTAAGAACAACTTCTTACACCGGTGACCGGGTATGAAGCGTTCGTTGCAATTATAACAGAGTCCTTTGGATCTCCTCTCTTGCATCTCGTTGGATGGAAGCAGCTTGATGGGTAAGGTGGCTACCCCTCCTGTCAAGTCCTTGTTGCTGGCCGGACTCTTGCGTGGCTCTACAGCAGGAGTAAACCTTCTCTATGACAAAGCTTTTGGCTCAAACAACCTGGCTAGCCCTATGGCATTGGCAAGCGTAGCTGGTTGTGCAACCAAAACATCTGCCTTAATATTGTCTCATAAGCCACTAATAAAGCAATTGATCTGCCTATTGGGAGGAAGCGTTCCTACCTTAGATAGGATCCACTCGAATTTCAATTGGTAATCTCGAACTGAGGTAGTTTGCTGCAACTTTGCCAATTCACCAAAAAAGTCTTGGAAGGGCGTAGGTCCGAACCGAGCATGGAATCCATCCCTAAATGATGCCTAAGATAACCCTCCTCCTTGTTTGTGTAAGTGAAACCACAACTAGACATCTCCTTCTAGGTGGAAGGAAGCTAAGGCAACCCGTTCCTCTTCTGGGGTCTGATGAAACTCGAAGAATTGCTCCACACGGCACATCCAGGATGTAGTATCCTCTTCTCTGTTGTAACGCGGAAAGTCCAACTTCACAAGCTTTGGCAGGTAAATTGCTACGAGGTGGTGGTGCGTGCATGCGAGCTTTGTATAGGAGATTTAGGCAACCCAAAATTTTGGGTAGAGGTTCTAGAATTGTCGCCAATTTCTTCTTCTTCCTGGGATGATTGAGGTGGTTTTAATTTCTCAAACATTTCGTTGAATTTTGACAGAAGTTCTTGTTGTCCCTCTTTGATTGAGCTTACTTCTCCCTCCAATTTCGCTAGTCTCTGTTCCATTCCCAGGCTCTGATACCAAGCTGGTATATACGTAGCCGCACCCTTCTTACCTATGATGTTTTGTTAGGGTATGAAAAGAAATTAGTGTAAGGACAACGACAAGGAAGAGTTTGGTGCAAAATAAACTCTAAGATATGACTTAATTGAGGAAGCCTGACCTCCCTACTCGTAAGTAGATAATGCACTAAATCATACCTTCCTTTCTACTAACCATACATTTAAAACAATACATCATAACTGAACCATTCCCACTACCTCTCCCTATAATCACTCCACATACTACTAACCTCCCCCACGTACAATAACAACCCATTACATAAGCTCCCACATAAAATAACGACCCAAATAAACAACTCTCACATAATATAACGACTCATCACATGACAACTTACCCCACTACTAATTAACAACTAGCAACTGCCCACTACCAATGATCCAATACATGGCCACGCATAGGAAGCATGTATCAAGTACCTTGCAAGTAGAATTTGTAGGGAGTGGACTACACTCAGATTAAGTTAAACCACTATAAATTTGTGTATACTTGTGTGATTGTGTTTTATATTCCACATTTTATTTACAATCATGCATTTGGGGCTTAAAAGGCAAAAATGTTTAAAATCCACTAGCATAACCTATTCACACCCTCTCTAGGTTATTTCAAATGGATTGATTGACTGACACCCCTAATCCTAGGTTTTCTTTTGAAATTGAAGTATTAAGGCATGGAATAAAAATATGATCATCTAACTGCTAGCCTAAAGGGATGTAGGGGATGATTGAATGGAGCGGCAACTAAGGGGAATGGAAATGAAGACAAGAGAGCTCGAACAGTGGGGCGACCTTACGGGTTGTTGCAATGGTCCTTCTCGTCAATAGATCCTACACAACACATCTAGTGGAAGAGAAAATGAATAATATAACCAAAGGCGAAGAGAATCTTTGAAAGAACATTGTCGACAGTTGGCAAGGGACAAATGATAAAGAAGGGATTTGCATCATGATGATATTTTAATATCATAATGCAATGGTTGGCTTATGTTTTTATCTCACTCTCTTAAAATTCAAAAAATTTTGATTTTTTTGCCCTTTTCTATTCATTTCTTGACAACCGAACTCTTTTTCTTTTTGGTAAACTCTTGACAACCAAACTAAGCTTTGGGTAAAAAAATATGCATGTATAAATTCTAGAAGTTGCATTTTCTTTCCACATTTTATATTGAAACAAAACAGAGGCATAAGAAAAAACTACTACAATGCGGGTATTGCACCAGAAAATTAATTTCTCTATGTTGTGATTTAAATATGCTGTTTTACCCTGAACCCACAAATACTTCAATGTGTAAGGCAAAGTTTTTCTAGATGAACTTGTCTACTCTAGAGGGTATTTCTTTCATGGGAATTTCTTCCCTACTAAAAACGAACCTATTCAGTGCACGAGGCTACTGGCACTGGGGTGTTTCTGGTGAATCATAATGTATGCATCCTTTAACCTCCACTTCTCAAATCCGTGACCACTAGATCACAATGGAACTACCTTACGGTTCTTCTCTACTCATTGTATAAATTTTTATTTTTTACTTATTATTTGCACAACAATTCAAAGCCATAAACACAAGAGAAAGGGAATTGCTGAAGAACAAGAGCCTCAAAAAACTTCCATTTGATTTTTGCCTTTTACATATAAAATTTGGGTATAAGCTTCTATGGATTAATATCACAGTTACATATGATATATAATAGATTAGAAGCTACACATTTCAAGGGTCCACCAATCCACCATCCATCTGTAATCTTATCCTTGATAATAAGATCCATAATGGACGGTATATGTGAAAGCCCATCCATCAATGATTTAAGATGGGGGCTGTTAGTAAATAACCATCCTTTTTCGGCTTTGTTCAAAAGAGTCATAAGCGGGTCGGGTCCGAATGAAAAGAAGGACACTACATACTAGACCCACCATTGAAATGCAACCCCACCACACAAATGTTTCATGGTAGCAGTCTTTTCCCATACACACCATTGCCTCGTCGCCGAGATTGGTCAGTCGCTGGAGCGTTGAGACTACGTTAGAATCGTAAACAATCGCCGCCAGAAGACCATAGGCTAGCGACCCTAGTGGGATATTGGTGATGAGGATATTATGGTTCACGCCCATGCTGTTAGGCCCGAAAAGCTCCGTAGTGATTGATACTGCAGCAGCAAATATGAACCCGGAACTCAACCCGATTAGAGCCGTGCCCACATGCAATGCTACGCTGCCGCCTGATAATGCCAGCAGTAAGAAAGCTATCGGAGTCGGCACAAGTGCGATTGACAGCCACCCTGTGCGTGCAAAATACACTGCCCTGCATGTGTCAATGGTTTTGTCAAAATTTTGATATTTTTAGCAAAGAACGAGCATGAAGGGATTACAGGAACTTTTCTGCTACCAGGGTTTGAAGTCAAAGAAATAAAAGTGTGGATCAGGTTTTTGTACAAAAACCATTCTCGTATGATATGATTCACATAAATGGAATCTATACAGGATTTTTCTTTGGGTAGATTCCATGTGTGTGTATCAGTCTCGTACGAGTACCTGATCCGCTCTCAAGAAATAGAATCTTAAAAGGTACTTTTGAAAATATGAATATTTAAGAGGGTGTTTTGAAAAATATCAAAACTTAAGAGGGTATTAGGAAATTTTTGTTGGGGAAAAAATTTGACCTCAATCCCACATGGGTAGACAAAGAAATGGAATACTTCATTTCACAAATATCCTTCACCCTTTAGATTCTATTTCTTTGGATGCCACAGGGGTTGTTGGCAACAACTAAATTTCATCCATAATCTAGACAACAGCTAAATTTCATTTATGAAAACCCAAAAGGAAAATAAATTATTTTATTTTTATACCTAAAGGGTAGTAGTAATTTTTTTTTTTTTTTCAAATTACTTACCCTCGCATGAAGTCCGGGCCGGCCGATAAAAGGCGACCGAAGAACGAGCATGAGGAGTAGAGGGTAACGAGTGTGGTAGTCTCGGAACTAAACCCAAGTGACTGCGCAATCTGGCCGAGATTGTTACTGTAAACTAGTCCGATTGTACCACCACAGAAGTAAGAAATGTAGTATAACCAGAAGTCCCACCTACGAACAAGCATGGAAGCTGAGTGTTCTTCCCCTAGCATCATCAACTGATCCTTGTAAACCACCTTCTCGCAACACCCTATGCACTCTCCTACATCTTGCCCACCAGCATTTCGAGGAGTTCTGGGAGTACGAGGAGTACGAGGAGTACTAGGATTACCCATATATCCAGTACCACCATTGCTAAGGCTACTGTTCTCACGTCCAAGTAGTTCTTTATGAAGCTCAAGCTCATCAACATCAACTAGTCTGAAAGCTGATCCTTCGAGTCGAAAACTCGTATGGATATTCCGATGTGCCCAAGCTCGTGCGACGACACCGCCAGGGACGCATAATGGGAGGACTAGTAAGAGGATTGCTCCGGCGAAGAGGATCCGGGCAGTCACTGCATCTGATGAAATTGAATTGAGGAGTAGAAGGTAGAGGCCAGTGAAGATAGCAAGACAATTGAGGAAGAGGAATACAAGGGAGTCTCGTTGAACTGTATCTTGAGAGAGGGTATCTACTGGTGGTTGGCGAATGATAGGGATTAATGCAGCGAAGGATGTGACGAGAGGGACGATGGCATTGAGAAGTAGATAGACTGATTCATTATCAGAATTTATTGAATTAGCAGCTAGAGTGTATAGGGCTGGGCTTACGCCATTGAAGCTGATTGTGAGAGATAAAGCCAAGGCACGATTTGATGGAAAATTTCGAATACAGAGGACAAAACATACTGTGTTAAACCAGCAAATGCTACACCCAGCCATCAAACACATTAAAAAGACCTGCATCATTATGAATATCACAATTAGAAACTTTTTAATACACTGTCATAGATACATGCAAGTCCGGTGAACCTTCATGTACTTGAATGTATGTGAACATCCCTGGTTCGTGGATATGACATCTATTTTCTCTCTCCTCATTTAATAGATGCCATATTCACGTACATGATATACTTGAGCTTAATTGCCAATTAGAAAACTGTTTAAATCAAATTCATTTATAGATGGTTTTTATTTCAATATCTATAGTTCAAGTCCGATTTTGCTTAGACTGCGTTTAGTAGTCATTTAGTTCAAAAAATGATGTTTCGTGTTAAAAACAGAATTTTTAATTTCTATGACAAAATATCATTTTAAAACAAAAAAAATGATGTTTGGTGAACCTATCTCAAGAACGATTACCTTAGTTGTTCATTTTTTTTTTTTTTTTGTATTAGGAACATAACTGAAATGATAGAACAAAGTTTCTTCGTTCCATCATTTTTTGTTTTTAAATTATCTTTCACTTTTTTCATTTCAAAAAAACCAAAAAACACCAAATTGACACCAAACGTTTTATTTCATTTTTTTTTCCCCATAAAACGGTAAAATGTCAAAAACATTTTTCCTTAATACTACCAAAATTTTGGGCAGCTGAACATGGTGGGTGGGCGAACAAGGTGGGACTTACTAGTTGGACCAGAACATGGTGGGCCATGAACTTCATTATGCTACTTTCTTCTTTCTATAGTTGTATAATTTGAAAACCACTTTAACCACGTGCCACCTCAGCCTTTTATTCTGAAACTAATTATAAAATGAGCTTGCTTCCCTAGAATACTAATCCCGACAGAGAACTTGCTTCTTCCTGGTAAAAAATGTTTCGATTTCTAACAAAAAAACATAACAAAAAAAAAAATGTTTCGATTAAATTATTTTTGAATAATTTAATGACAAAATAACCTCCGTCTCCCCACGATCTCGGCCCACCAATCTCCAATAAAGAAAATAGGTGATGACGTCAACTAGTGTTCCAACAGTAGTCAATTCAACGAATCTCTTCTGATCAAGTTCCCATGTGGGGACGGTGGTACACATCCCTACCTTCCCACCCATCCCCACTTGGGTACGTAAAGCCAAACTCCCGGTCGTTTAAGGGGCGGGAGCTCGTCTACACTACCAATTGCTTGAGAGCACTTCGGCCACGTCGCAACGTGTTCTTTCACACAGGGATTTACTGTTTGTGATTCAGGACTTTCACACCCACTATAAGTCCCGCCACCAACGTTCGATTGGAATCAAATCCGATCGGTGTGATACAACCTATCATTCCGATACCAATCAGACGAGTGCACAAGAAGAGATCCAAATTTCACGTGCATGCTGTCGTTTAGATGTCGTTATATAGCAACTAACATGGATCTAACAATTTCCACCAAAAAAGATGGATCTAACAATAACTCATTTACCAAATTACCCTTATCTTTTTTGTTGAATTTACCAAAATACCCTTTGGGGGGGGGTGTTGAGGGTTTTGAATTTACCAAATTACACCTCAAATCAAAGGAACTAAAAATAGAGGGGAACTAAAAGGGTCTTAAAATGAAGGAAACCAACTTTTTTTTCCCCCTCATAATCGAACTAAGAAACAAAGAGGAAATCAATGGTGGTTCTTCTCCTCCAATAAAGAGATGAGAGACCTATATCTCTCAAAATCAAAGCTAAGGCTTTTTAAGAGAAGATGAAAATTCACCAGGATTTTTCCAAGAATTGGGGAACCCAAAAACAGAGGAACTTCACTTACAGAAACAGAGACCCATTTCCTCCTTCCCCCCTCTCCCCCCAGAAAAAGAAAAAAAAAAAGAAAAGGTTTTCTTGTTTTTAATGTTATAGAGATAAAGTAAACTTTCATCATTAACTAGACAAGAAATTTAAACCCAATCCAATTAAAAGAGTTGAATGAAAGAGATATTAATGAGAGAAAGGATGAAGATGAACAGAGGAAAATCAATGGAGCTTCACCTCCAAACACAGAAGACCAATTTGTCTCAAAATGCAAGAAGGGTTTGTTCTTTTCTATGTTATATGTAGAGAGAGAGAAAAAAAAGGGGGGGGGGGTTGTTCTTTAAAGACTAATCAAGCAAGAAAAACCAATATCATCCAATTCAATCAAAAGAATTTAAAGAAAAGGAAAAACAGAGAAGGGTAAGAGAACTAACCAAGAAATAAGGCAAAGAGATAAAATTCTGAATCACTGCCCATTGAACTCCATAACCAACGATTCCCATGAAAGCAGCCATGTACATAACAACCCAAAGGGGCAAATAGAGCAAAGCAAGACCAGAAGACCATCCAAAAGCCTTACCAAGATCAGATGCAACGGCAAGATAGTTAAGCTGAACCTGAGAAATACCAAGAACCGATTTGAAGTCCGTCGAGTAAGCGGAGAAATCAAAATTAGTTCCCGTAAAGGCTTGAATCCAAATCGTAGCCACCAAAATCATCCATTTACGAGACTGCCCAGCCATGATTTGCAGAAGAACAAGTCTCGTAGGTGGAAGAGAGAGAGAGAGAGAGAGAGATAGAGAGAGATGGGTTTCTGGGCGCTGGCCGGTTTTAGGGTTCTTGGTGGTTTAAACTAATCGTCGCCGTGATGAAATCTCTCCGCTTTTCTGCGTTTCTTTGTGTACTGTCCCCATTTATAATCGGAATCGGATAGAGACATTTTCGGGTAATTTTCACAAATTTTATTTTCTCAAATTTTTGTGTGCTGTTTTAAGAATGAGGGTTTTCAAGAGTGGTGGGTGACGTAAAGCTACGTCATATTCTTACACGTGGCAATATCAGATAGAAGTGTTCAGGCGTGGAAACTAATGTCTCTGTTAACCTTGGCACTCTATATGTATTGATTGGCAGAGAAATGTTGAAAAAAAACTTTGACTACTACGCCTAAATCTGACAAGAGAAATGTTGAAAAGAAATTGAGCTAAAATGGAACAACATTAGCTCTGGGTCCTTTGGCATTGAGATGCCATACCCGTCATTCATAACCTGAAACAATTGTCAATTGGTAATTTTGCTCTATTAAATTCTCTTAAAGTATCTAATGCGAATTTAAGTCAACTCATCTAACAAACTCCTTAAAAAAAAAAAAACCCTCTTAAGTCTCTCCTAGTCTTATGTTTCTCTTTTGAATTTAATTTAATTTAATTTAATTTTTTTATTTCTTTGCAATCAAACGAACCTTCAATTTCCCCATCCCTCACGCTTCTTCTTTCTTCGTCTCATCCCAAGTTCCTCCTTTTTTTAATTTGCTGTGAAAATACAATTACTTTTGTCACCTAGGGGCTTAGAAGTCTCTAGATTACAATCATTTTTATACATGTATTTTTTACACAATCAGGGACAACACAAACAAATGAAGCATAAAATTATACATTAACAATTCAGAGAATAAGCTTTAGGACAAAATATATATCTATATCTATATATATATATATATCCAAAATAACTCCATCAATATAGAACTTAATAGGGTAGCAAAGTTGTTCTTATTTCCCTTCAGTAGTGCTTTGATCAGCAACAACAATTAGTTTGGGTCCCCTGAGAGCTAAAACCAGATCAAATAACCCTAAACAAATCTCAGGTATGAAATATACACACCAAATAATCGGGATAAAAAATGTAATATGTACATCTAGCAGATAAACTACACAAAAGTCACAACTATAACTATATTCCTATCTTTTGGGTTAAGAATGCACTGATCCTCTTGTAAATCCAAATTGATATGTTCTAATTATTATTATTGATAGGTTCTAATTGCTATGTGGAAAAATCTATGGAGTATGAGACAAGAAATTGTTATGAGATCATTTGCAGAGGATCTAGCTCTATTTTAGCACCATTACTGCAAGAAAGATCCCTTCATCTTGGCCAGTCATTTTTATTTAGATTGAATTCACTAATTTTCAAAAACATACATGTGTGCTCTTGAACTTCCATCGAACTGTCATTAGATTTCATTGTTCACCAACATATTGAATCTTAATTTAATGTGATTGTATAAGTGATCAACTTAAATTTTCTGTTGTAATTTTTGAAATGAAAGAAGAAAATGATTGTAAGGAGATTTCATTGTCCACCAACATTTTGAATCTTAATTAATGTGATTGTAGAGGATGTGTGTATATAAGAGATCAACTCTTAAATTTTCTTTTATAATTTTTGAAATGAAAGAAGAAAATGATTGTAGAAGATATGTGGTTTCTGAGGACGTTGTACATGGCCACCTGATAGAAAGGCTGGTATACAATTTTAGTTTTTTTGGTTCTTATTGATATAATGACTCTATCAAACCACCAATGTTATGGATCGATAAATTTTATGGTTAAACCCCATGTGGGATTTGGATCTTTTTCAACGATTTTTCTTCTAATCTCTCATATGAATGCAGCCCAATGTTTGAGGGCATGTAGCCTTAGATGATCGGCACACAACCCCAAGCTTGTATGTCTTTGATTGAAGAGCCATTGGAGGGAAAGTCGAACTTTTTATTCTTGTTAATATATCTTAAGCGGAGAGGGATGGGTATGTCAGCATAGTACCAAGGAATTAGGAATGCTAGCAGGATTTTGACCATAAAATTTGATCAACCTGAATTAAACCGTTGGATGGAGAGAAGATATACAAAATTTCAATCAACTGTTGCTACACCTTTCCTCTCTCTCTTTCTCTCTCTTCTTGTCGGAAAAACCATTATTTTTACGGGATCCAGCTGGAGAAAACCAACTCCGGTCATGGATCTATCGTTGACAAGCTTTCCAATCCTCTCCTATGTTATGTCCTGGATCAACCTTGGCCATTCAGTTCCCCTATTAGGCACTGGCACCAGCGCCAATTCCTACTCCATGTTGATATTGAGCAACCATTGTCGCCATTGATGGAGCAGATTCCCCTTCTGAAACCTAGAGCTCCTGGCCACCATGACGAAGGTAGTTCTCTTAGTCCCCTAAATCCAATGTTACTTCTATAAGCCCCTTGAGATTAATTTAACTGAACCTAGAGATCAGCAGAAGCCGGTACACCAGAGATCAATGAATTGAAATTCGAAGCACCTTCTTCCGAATCTCTTGCTCCACCGCCAAAGCAGGATTCATCTTCCTCTTCATCTTAACCTCCTCCCTTATAATACCCTTTTCTTTTTTTTTTTTCTATTATTTCCCTTATAATTCCCATTGCCCCAACCCAACAGAGAAGCACCAGAAATGTCAACGAAGACTGCCAGAAAATTGGGTAAGTCTAGCTCTCCCGAACACCCTCAATTAGAGTTTGTAACCACTGCGGGAAGAGAGAGTAAACATATATATAAGTGGATGATTCATGGCCACTAATTAAAAAAAAATAATAAAAAAAATTAAAGAGGGATAAAAAGAAGAAGAGCTAAATCTCAACTACAACAAACAACGAACAAGAGAAGTACAAAGTCTATCTTAACAATCGAAGAAAAAATCTTGCTGAATCAACCTCAAGTGGCTTAAGGCCCTGGCGTTGAAAAGCTAACAGGTCCAAGACAAAATTGAGATATTTTGAGTTTGGTTTGTGATGTCTCTTAAAAATCTGCTGATCTGTTTCAAATCATGCCAACCAAGCAAACACATTCAGTAGCATGAACGAGAGGACCTAATCAAGTCTACATAGGATATATGGAATTTTGTTTCCATTATTTTTTTTATATAGGGTTTGTTTGGCTGCAAGGAAAAAAATAAAGGAAGGAAATTAAAATAGACTAAAGTGAAATTTTTGTGCTCATTACCTTACATGATGGTGTGACTAACTTTTATATATTCCAAATTTGATTATTAAATTTTACTTTACTTTATATCCTTTGATTTGAAAAATAATAATAAGACTTTTAGGTAGATTACATAGTTATGATTACAATTTTTATTTCTCAAGAGAGTTAATTTTTTTTTGCAACCAAATGGAGCCATGGGAAATTAGAATCACCTAAGTGAAAAAATTCATTTGAAGTCTTGGTCCATACCTTGATGTCATGTTGTCTAGGATCAAGCTGGATATTAGGCAATTTATTGAGAAGAAACCCTTGTATGACCATAGTTAGCAAAAATGCGAACGAAAAAAAAAAGAAAAGAAAAGAAAAAGAAAAACGGATGACATGGGTTTTAAACAGAAAAGTTTCGAACGAATCAGATGAAGAAAAAAGAGAATAGTAAAATATGGAATGGATTTTAAACGTGTAAACTTCAAAAAAATGGGACAAAAAAGAAAAGAAAAAAAGGAAGGTAGTATATTCATATAAATTAAGGAATTATTAACCGAATACTTGCATCTAATGTTCAATATAACTATAACATCCAACATTAATGCATATATATATATATATATATATCCCATGACTCATTATAAGGTCTAAAACATATCATTGAATATCATCTAACGCCAATTCTAAATTCATATACCACATATGTCCAAAGTTTTATTGAACAATATAGCTTGACTATGATGTTGTTCATTGTTGTCAACTTAGTCAAACACTCCCGGAGTTATGTATGTTCAGTTGGAGTTGGGAGTCATCATTTTAGAAATAGTTTTTAGCAAATGCATAAGATTGTAACTCAAGTCAAGGTCCGTACATTGAATTTGAGTTTAAGGTGATATCATGAGAAATGTAGGCCATTGAGTTAACTTCATGTTGGCGAAGAAATCAAGTGGATAGAAGTTTGGGAGAAATATATATTCAATTAAGTAGACATTATGTTCAACAAGTCAAGTCTAAAAAATAAACAAATAAAAAAAGAAAACATGTTTTAAATATGTATAGAATGGGAACGCTTGCCATTTGCCATTTTTTCCCATGTAGAACCTCATCGTTGGATAGAACTCATTAGAATGGAGGTGACCAGATTAAATTGCCGAAATACAAACAACATTTAAAACTTTATCCCAACTTAATGGAGTCGGATACATGGAGATTCCAAGCAAGAATGAGCGCGATGATCCATGCAAAAAGATTGACGGGTTATGACTAATTATAATAAATATCAACTATCAACATGACTAAAGAATGTTTTTTTTTTTTGAATAGAGAAGGCATCTTTAAATGGACCATCACGATTCCAAAAGTCAAGCTAGAAGAAAGTATGATCATATTTTCCTAGCCTAACCAGTGTTCCTTGTCCTAAAACTAGACAATAACTTATAATCCCCTCTCAAAGATTGACTCCATAAGAACCAGAGACATTGTCATACTCCTTCTTCATCAAACTCCATATTCTACGTAGAGATTGACTTGTAGAAACGAAAACCTAAAACGATACAAGAAAAGAATGGAAATCACAAACAAACAATCACACAATGCAATGCAAAGATTTACATGATTCGGTAGGATTGCTTATGTCCATGGTGAGACGAGATCTGCTTCACTGTCAATGGAGAATAGGGTTACAATCGCTTGTCCTCGTATATCTTTCTTTGATTGTAGAGAAAACCATCTCACTATTAATGTATAGTGAAACTTTACATTTCTACCAAAAAAAAAAAAAACTTTACATAGATATATTACTGAAATATTCATTTGGTCCTAAAAAAATATTTCCTCGAGGTTGCCACCCTTGAACCCCTACCATGGACCCGTTAGTTTACTGAAGCCCCAGTAATAAAGAAAACAGGCAAGGTGGACCAATTTCTCTGGACCCGGCCCTTGCGAGACTGACTATGTCCATGGTGAGATAAGATTTGCTTCACTATTAATGGAGAATAGGTTACAGTCACTTATTCTCACACCTTTCTTTGATTACAACAGAGAAACACAATCTCACTATAAATATATAGTGAAACTTTTCATAGGCACATATTACCGAAATATCCATTTGGTCCTAAGCAAAATTTTCCTTGCGGGTTGGTGCCCCTGATGTCCTTTTAGTCCGTTGAAGCCCCAGTTTTGAAGATGACACATAAGGTGGATATATTTCAATGAGCCCTACGGCCCTTTGGAATCAACTAAAAAATGTATACGACAAATTATAAGACATCATGCCTCCGACAAAGAGTATCAAGTATAGCCCCGAGGTAAGGGAGCAATCAATGATAAAATATTGTCACCTATAGAATCCTTAAGCCATACGCTATTCATCACCTTGAACCTACACCCATACCATTTTTTGACCTTCTATCTGTGAGCCTACAAATGTGGAGTTGAAGGGTTCAATTTGGCTAAAGTGGTTATTTGGAAATGATACTTCAAAAATGATTTCAAAAAAATTTCTCAAACATAAAGCCCATGCTTCCTCCAATATTAGGATTTTAGGAAGGTGACTTAGAAAAGAAAAAAGGATGGGCATAAAGTGAAGAAGAGAGATTGTGTTGGGGCCACTTGTAGAGAAGCCTTTCCAAAACGACCTAAAAATTAAATCTGCAACACAACAGTTTAGTTGGGTCCCAAAATTTGTGGTTACACTGTCAATATTAGCATAACAATGAGGCAAGTTTCATCCCAAAGGCATCAGATCGACCACATTCTCAATCAATGGTTCAATCTTCATCAAGATTTGGACAATTAATTAAAAACAACATCTAATACATTGTGGTCCATGATTCTTAGGTTCTATCCGTCCAATGGGTACAAAATACAAATGCCACATCATGCATCTTGTAATTTAATCTGCGTGACAGCTTATAATGCACCAAAGAGAATAATCTAGATGGAACGTAGTAGCTAGGTCAATTAAGTTGAAGTAGGTAGGTGCATGCTTTTGTACGTTGATATGACTTGATTCATGAAGACCAGGAGCCCTCAGTGGCTGAAAAATGAAAATGGTTGACCATTCTTAAAAGCCTCCCTAGACAGAGCCATGTAGAAGAGATTTTCTATCTTGTTGTAGGGTGAGGGTTTTCTGAGCAAGTTGTAAAAAAGAGTGCATCGACGAGATGTGGAGAAGCATGAAATAGAAGAGGATAAACATGTCATTTCATGTGAGGATAAGAGAGATAGACACGAAGGGGCTAATGGTATCTTGTTATGAAAAAGTATTTCTTGTAGGGGGAGCGTCGTTGTTACTTATGCGTGAGGACCAAGGAGAGTGCACAAAGAAGCATCAATAGATACATTATTTTCCATTTCATGGGTGGCAGACTGATCATTCCCCTTCCTCAATCCCCATGTGTCTGGACACAAGGGCCACATTCCCTTGGGAAACAACTTTTCTATCTTGTTATTAGAAAAAAGGCTAGTTTCAGACACCACATGGGTATGTGCTGATTACTTTTTTTATTTTTGTTGATGAAGGCTTAAGGATGGTGAAGAGTGCATCAGAGCCAATTCAAGAGGCTGAATTGATCACCTTGATTGAAGGTCTCAATTGTGCTAGGAACATGTTACTTCATGACATTTTCTATATATTTGGATGCCAAATGAGTTGTGGAGATTATTTTATTGAAGATTTGTCTAAATATCAAGTGGCAGGATATTTGTTGCTCATGTGATCTATCAATCTCTATCCATGTGTGAAAGTTCAGTCCAAGTAGACTCCAGTTGGAACATGAAATCTAACATATGACTCATCAATAAGGTGATAACTAAACCTAATGGTCTTAGTTAGAAACATGGACTGTCCACATGACTAAATGACAACCACCAGTGTTGCCTGCCTGGATAGAATGGGCACTCTGTGATACTTTTGTCGTGTTTTGATTTTATTTTTTAAAGAATACTAGATGTTAATCATTTAAATAAGAGAATACATATTTTACGTTTGATTAATGTTAAATAATATAATTAATTAAGATTTTATATTATAGTTTTTGCAATTAATATTTGACCACAAAATCAAATTAAATTATTGGAAAAACATCCCATGATGATTGCAATTTCGTTCTCACATGAGTTTTTTTATTAGGTTTTCTTTTCTATTTTGAATATGTGGGTCGATGTAAATGATATTATTCAAAACAGTCATGGTTATGGCATGTAAATTCATCCCCACACTAGTGTCATGGAAAACTTCTGTCTTAAATTATATGAGTTATCCATAAGGAGGAAAACCAATTTCTCTTTTCCCTCCACGATCTCTTTTCCTCCTCAGGCACAACCTATAGCGATTTTCCATTTATTTTTAGGTGGTCTCTTCTGTACTTTCTATCCATTTCTCTTTCTACCCTTTGCCTTAAACTATATGAGTTATCAATATGGAGGAAAAATAATTTCTCATTTTCCTCCTTGATCTCTTTTCCTGTTGGGTAATTGTGTTACAATTTCTTACAAAAATAAAATAAATTACAATACAAAGCTTTTGCAGTAGAAACTACTATGATATTGTAGTATTGATCCTTAGCTGAAATGAGACAAGGATAAACTTCAAATAGATGTTGAATCATCACCACAACAACTGAGAAAACTTCAAACAGAATTAAGGTTGAGTCACACTTGTAGTACTGCCTTTAAGGTAATTGAAACCCTCTACTGCCAAAAGTTGTTCTGTACCTTCTACCTCTAAGATAAAACAACCTTCTATTAGAAGATGATGCAGTTTTTCTAGTCCCTTCTAGGAGCAAAAAGCTACAGCATAGCAACCCTCTCTAACCTTACGCAAGACTTAGAGAAAATAGAAGAAAGAGAAAGACTTGTATGGTTGCAAAGAGTAGAAATAGATGGAGTGTCCATGTATGAATGTGTGTCTTTGCAAGGTATTTGGTTGGGTTTATATAGACCCAAAACCAACCCTTGCACCCTCTTGGATTCCCTAAGAGTAACATCCAACTAATGGCAAGTTAATTAGAGAATAATGTCATATGGGCATGAATTGAAAATTAATTTAATAAATTGAATTAATCCTAATCAATTCCTTAGCCTACGTCCCCACTCATGGTAATGACTATGAATGAAATTTAGAACTCTCATAGGGTGTTATTGATCATTTTCTACCATACCTCTCCACTCATGGTAGTGACAATGAATGGACTTTAGGGCACCCATATATTGACATTGACCATTTACCTCAATTTGACAATAACTTATGACATGAATTAAGAATTAATTTTATAAATGAAATTAATCCCAATCAATTCTCTTTGCCTACCTCTCCACTCATGATAATGGTCATGAATGAAATTTAGGGCTCCCATAGGGTGTTATTGATAATTTTTCACTACCTTGACCCCAAGGGTCCCATAGCATAACAAGACAATCAAAACACATAAAATAAGGGCTTTATTTTGAAACTTAAATATAATAAAATAGATATAAAACCTAACAATCCCCCACAAGTTTCAAACGACACGAAGGACACACGTGCTGTGACTGTATTAGACACTATAGGATGCATCGTTGTAGGTATCTTTCGGACTTGAACCTATACTAGGTCTAATGAGTACAGGTAGATTCAGACTCCTTGAACCTATCCTCATTGGTGTAGCTGACCTACCCATCAATCATATCCCATAAGTCGACTTTTTGAGCTACCTATCATATAATCACTTTAGAGTTTTGAACTGACAATGTCCCTTATTTTGGACTCATGAATGTTTAGAGAACTTACCTATAAGATCTCATCGGCCCGGTGACACCCCCTACATTCACTTAGGTTAGTCCCCAATGTGCACCACAATAAACACATCTCCACATGTCTTGAGATTAGACTAATTAAAAGCTTTGCTGCTCAACCTTTTTCGTTGTGGTGATACTACTATCACCATCTACATCTTGTAATGAATACTTATAAGTAGTAGTACTGAACTGGTCATCCCATGACTTCGTTTGTACCCCTTGAACCTAATTCAGGTATTAAACCTCTTCACATAGGTAGGGTGTCCATTACATGATCTAAGGATTAGGCATTAACCCCATTCCTGTAGATGCATTACACAAGTTCTTGACAGACATAGGCTTGTGAATATATCAGCTTAGTTATTTTCTAACTTTACATAATCGATAGCTATCATTCATTCATCTATGTACTGTCTCACAAGATTGTGTCTTAGACGTATGCGCCTCCTTTTACCATTGTATATCATGTTTTTGGCTAGATGTATAGCTGCTTGATTATCATAATGTAGTGACATCGATGGCGTCGATTTTTGTCACAATGAAATATCTGTCATTAAGTTTCTAAGCCATTCGACTTCCGTTCCCGCCTTTTCTAAGGCTATGAACTCGGCATGGTAGAGCCCATCTCGCAAGATTGCTTTGTGAACTTTCATGAGATGGCATCGCCTGCTAGTGTAAATACATACCCACTAGTTGCTAAAGACTCGTTTATATCCGAGATCCAATTTGCATCATAGTACCCTTCCAACATTGCTAGTTTACCACTATAGTGCAAATTATAATTTATTATACCTTTTAGGTACCTCAACAACCTATCAACCGCGCTCCAATGCTTTTTACTTAAATTGTGAGTATGTTGACTCAATTTTTCTACCTCAAGGGCAACATCAGGATACGTACAATTCATTAGATATGTGATTGAACCAATAGTTTGAGCAAATATTTTTTAATTCACCAGTTCACCCAAGTTTCTTTTCAAATGACATCCCAAATCAAAAGGTGTTTTAACCACTGAAACTTCATGGTACCCATACTTTTTAGGTATGTTTTCTACATAATGGGGTTGGATAGTGAAATGTTATTCTCTTGCTTGATGATCTTGATCCCAAGGATCATATCAAGCTATCTTAAGTCCTTTGTGTCAAAACTAGACATCAAAAGTTTCTTAGCTTGATTCACTATTTCCAAGTTTGTTCCCATTATCAGCATATCATCTACATATAGCAGTATGAATATGCCCTTACGACCATGAAACCTACTATATAAGCACCTTTTAACATCGTTCACAATGAAACCATTTGAAATTAGAACTTTGACTAATTTTTTCATGCCATTGCTTTGGCACCTGCTTCAATCCATATAAAGATTTTCGAAGCTTACAAACTTTTTTCTCTTGTCCATTGACAAGACAATCTTCTGATTGCTTTATGTAAATTTTCTCCTTTAAGTCCCTATTTAGAAATGTCGTTTTCAGATCCATTTGATGGATGACCAGGTTATGTTTTGATGCCATTGCTAACATAATCTTTACTGTGACAATTCTAGAGACTGAGGCAAATGTGTCAAAGTAATCAATGTTAGGCTTTTTCCTAAACCCCTTGACTACAAGTCTAGCCTTGAAATGATCAAATGACCCATTACTTTTTAGTTTCTTTCGAAATATCCACTTGGTTTTCAAAGTTTTAGAACTAATTGGTAAATTTATCCATTTTCAAGTATTATTCTCCAAGATTGAATCTAGTTCACTTTTGATTGCCTCCTTCAAAAAGATGGCATCCAATGATGTAATAGCATCTTTGTATGTAAGAGGATCCTTATCTATTAGATAGACAAGCCACTCATCATTCAAATATTTGGTTCTTTTGAGTCGCTTGCTCATCTTTGGTTGACTTCCATCACCATTACCTAATTTTTGATTGGTAACCCTTTCATTTGACTCAATTTCCCCATAAGACAATTAATTATCCTTACTTGTAGGTAAGTTAAACTTAAAGGAAAATATGTTTTCAAAGAACTCAACATCCCTTGATTCTATGATGCTATTTGTTTCAATAATATCATTCATGGCTTTAATCACCATGAATCAGTATGAAGTACTATTTGTAGCATATCTAAGAAAACGCACAATCATATGTTTTTAGTCCTAATTTTCTTTTCTTGGTATCTGATAATAATACCTTAACCAAACAACCCCAAATCCGTAAGTGTTTTAGATTTGATTTTCTTTCAAATCATTTCTCAAATGAAATCATACCAGTCTTGTTATGTGAGATTCTATTTGATAGATAACATGCCGTTAGCATGGCTTCCCCCCACATATCAAGTGATACACTTGAACTCAATAACCTAGAGTTCATCATCTCATTAAGAGATCTATTTTTCCTTTCGGCAACCCCATTGGGTTCTAGTTGGTATGGAGTAGTTGTCTCATGGATAATTCCATTTTTCTCACAAAACTTTTTAATGTTAAAATACTCAGTCCCTCTATTGGATCTAAGTCTTTTAACCTTCTTATCAAGTTGATTTTCAACTTCCGTTTTGTAAGATATAAATGCCTTTCCAGCCTAATCCTTTGATTCGAGTAAATAAATCATGGTATACCTAGAATGGTTATTTACGAAGGTTATGAAATAGTTATTTCCTCCCCTAAACTCATATGACTTATAGTCACTGAAGTCACTATGGATCAATTTCAAGAGATCACTCTTTCTATCCACAGTTTTATGAGGCTTTTTAGTTAACTTTGCCTCTACACAAGTTGTACACTTGTTCACAGGGGATTCTACCTTATTGATAATCATGTCTAACTTGCATAGTTTGGTGATATACTTCACATTACTATGACCCAACCTACCATGCCACAAATCAAAAGAATTAGTAGGGATAACAATGTAAGCAGAAGAAGTACTAGCTTTCTCAATTACAATATTTTCAACCTTAGTACAAATAACCCCTCACTAAGGTATCCCTTCCCCACAAGTACATTGTTCCTAGTGATAATCGCCTTATCACTCTCAAAAGCTAATTTCATTCATACTTTATTAAGCAAAGGAACTGAAATTAAATTACGCCTAATGTTCAGCACATGGAGGACATTAGTGAAAACCATAGTCTTTCCTGAAGTGAGCTTCACCGCTACCTTTCATTTCCCCATAATAGAGGCACTTTGAAAATTTTCTATAAATACCTTTTTGTCTCCCATACTCATGGAATAAGAAGAGAATATCTTCAAATTATCACAAATGTGTCTTGTAACATCAGTATCCAATACCTAATTGTAGACACCTAATTTTGTCACCCCCCGACGATGATGACACAAGAAGAATTACATGTTGGACATTTTAGACTTGAAGAATTTTTGAGCTTAGAGTAGAAAATGACCATTTTTTTTCTATAAACTTTCAAGAGAAAATGTTTTCAAAAATTAGAATTTGATGTTGTGGATTATTGTTGTTTGTCCCCTTAAGTCGGACATTACACTTTGATGCGAGAACTATGCGAATTGACGCCTGATTCATTCTTTCATTATATGATCTGGGTCCCTACTTTATGCATATTTTTATAAAAGTTCTTGATCGAGACTACAATTGTGTCTCACATCATTGGATAGTGCTCGGACTGAGCTTTCTAACGACATATTACATGTCAAATTCTGGTTAACGGTTTAAAAGATATGACCCTCGAAAGTTGACTCAAAAGTTCGATATCAGATTCCATTCCGAGCAACCAAAGAGTGCCACATGGCACCCAAACCCATTTGTCCAAAAGCAAGCCTTTTTGGATAATTCTCTTTAGTTTTTTAGTCCCACATTGAAATAAGAGAGAATTGTCTCAAGTCCCAAGGCTATAAGTATATCCCTTCCTCTCTTCCAAAAGGGAGGAGAAAAATTGAGAATTTGGGAGAGAGGATGGCTCCATCAAGGTTTTGGCTAACTTCTTCCCTCTAAAATCAAATATTCTCCAAGTCTAAAAGTTTAAGACATTAATCTTTCCTTGAGCTGGGAGATCTAGTCTAGTTTGGTTCAATTTGGGGCTTGAAGCACAAGGGTTATCTCCCCTTGTTTCTTGATTAAAGCAGGGTTTAAGGTATTTTTCTTCTCTTAATTACAATTTAGAACTAGTTTATCTAATTTAATAGATTATGTTCTAATTTATTAATAATTGGTTCATTTAGATTAATTAGGTTTAATTAGTTTTGTTTTGGTTTAATATGGTTTATTAGATGTAACTTGATTCAATTAAATATGATTTTTGTTTAATTGGTTTAATTATATTCATTTTAATTTTATCCAGTTTAATTAGATGTAACTAAGTTCATTCAGACTTATTTATTTATTTATTTTTTTAAATTGATTTTGAATTTACATTTGGCTTTATGATTCTACTTAATTGTTAATTGTTTTATCCTTTAGATCTAGGCCCTTGGGTTAGGATCCAAGAACCCTAATCCTTTCTCTTTTTTCTTTATCTCTTCTTCCTTTCTTCTCCTAACCACCAGCTGCCCTTTTCTCCCTTCCAAATTTGAAACACACCGAACTGTTTCCCATCTTCTTAGCTTTTCCCAAACGTTCTTCCCCATTGATGAAACCTCAGACCTGCAACTGCTTTTTCTTCTTCTTCTTCTTCTTCTTCTTCATCTTCTCCTTCTCTTCTGTTCCTTGCTGCTGAATCCATAAACCTGTAACTACTTATCCTTCTTCTTCTCTTCTTTTCTCTTTTACCATGGCCGAATCCTCTCCACCCCCTTCTCCTTCCTTATACTTCTTCTCCTTAACTGAGCCCAGCCGCCCCACACAGCTCCCTCTCCATCGTTAGTTTTTTTTTTTTTTTTTTTTATGGCTCCATGTCTTTTTTTTTTTTCTCCTCTATCTGAATCAAAAATAGAACAATCCCTCTGTATTTTTTTGTTTTTCTTCATCATAGTCTTAATTGTTCATTGTGGATTAAATAATTTTGATAAGTTAGTCCGTTTTCTGTTTTCTTTTCTTTCTTAATAATATATGGGACGTAGTTTAGGACGTAGACTAGTATGGGCGTGGCTGGCCCCTCAAACCGGCCCGTAACATTAGGATGAATTTGGGGAATGGATTTGTGTTATAATTTCTTATTTTTTAGGGCTTTTCACCCTCTTTCTTTAAATGCAATAAAAAATTAGATCTTGTTTAAAATAGTGCAATTAGTATACTTGTATTCCAATTCATCCAACTTTCCCTTCTTTTAGCTTGTTTAGCTTTCTTTAATCATTCCATTTAGTTTTTTTGATTAGTTTAATTACTTAAGCTCATATATCATTTTTCATTAGTATTTTTTCTTTGTCGTAATTAGTTGTTTTAATTATTTAATGGGTTCAATTAATATAACATTTAGACTCTAACATAATATAGGTATAGCATAAAATAATCATTAGACACATTTAATTTAGAAGATAATTAGCTTTGCATTCATTTAGTTAAAAGATTCTCTTTTCATTAGCTTAACTAGGGTTTTGAAAAATGTTTAACTCATCTTAGATTAGCTTAAGGTAAACATAATTAATGCAATTAGGTTTCATAATTAATTTAATTAAACTTTATGTTTAGTTTAATTCTCCTATACTAGATTAGGTAGACTAGTAAAAATGCATTCATTTAATGTAATTAATCCATTTCATTTTTTTATAAATTAATTAGGTCTCATTTAATTTATAAATCTTTTTACCAATTAGATTAAGTAGGATTGCAATAATTTATTTCATAAATTACTAGGGATTGGGATTAATTATTTTAATTAATTTAATTTGGGATTTCATAAATTCATTAATCATCCATCTAGGTTAGGCTCAATTAATTGAGTTAGTTTAATTTAGGGTTTTTAATTTTTTTAATTAGCGTAATCATTTCATTATTTGCATCATAACCTAGCTAGCATAATTTAGACACTTGGTTTAGGGTTTTCACATGTCATGCTTAGATACCTAATTTAGGGTTTTCAGTGACCTAGATTTAGGACTAGTTAGTAGGGTACAAACAAACTTTCGTCAAACAAAAAGAGACCGGCCTTAGGGTCGGGCAGACTGGGTGCCTAAAACCTTCCCAGTCTGTCACTTGACACTTGTTCAGAATCTTGGTGCAAACCAACCTAATCCATCAAAGTCATTAATCTCTCTCCCTTGATTGGGGAAGACATTTATGGGTCCTTGACCCTTTTTAGGTGACGACTCCCTTTTACCCATAACGTGTATTCCCCCATTGGCATTTGATGATTAGGGGATACTATCTTATTTCATTAGGGTCAACCCTTAGCATGTGTACAAGCGCTACGTGCCATATTGCGATCCTGTGGAGGTCCATGATACCTACACCAATCCTTTAATTTTTAACATAATTTGCTTCTGTGACTATAGCTACAAAGACGTTGTCTTCAACTAGGTTCATATTTTCAGATTTTTTCTTCTTGAATAGACAATCTTTCTTGAAGTGTCCTGGCTTACCGCGCACATAACAAGTGAGTTTCTTCTTCTTAAAAAAAAGCTCATCATTGTATTGACGGTTCTTCATTTTCTTGTCTTGTTTGTTGGTTTCTACCAAGCTCGCTTTTAAGTGTTTCTCCCCAAAGTCTTTTTCACCATTGTTTTTGTTTTGATTTTTTTCCTAATCTTTGATCCTTACAACCAACTGGTCCAAGGTCAACTCCATTTTTTTGTGTTTCATTGACAACTTGAAAGCATCCCAAGAAGATAGAAGCTTTTCAATTAAGGCATCGATCGCAAATTCTTCTGGTAGAATCATTTTTTCCTTTGCTAGCTTTCCAACCAAGATTTGAAATTGATCAATTTGATTTGAAATGATGTCACTATCTTTTATAGTAAAATTTAGAAAGTTAGCCACCAAGTACTTCTTTGAGCCAGCATCCTCAAGAGAGTGCTTATTTACCAAAGCATTCTAAATCAAATATGTATACTCCAATTACACATGGTATAGGTAATTGGATAATGCATTTAAGATTTGATTTTTGCATTGGTAATTCGCTTAAATCCAAACCACTATTTTGCCCTCATTTACAGGATCATTGATTTTTTCTGGCATGGGTTCAGTCAAGGTAAATACCACCACAATTTGTGTTAATACAAACAACATCATTTGCTTCCACCGTTCGAAGTTTTGACCTCCTAATTGCTCAATTTTGTTAAATTCAGTGACAATCCTCATCTTATCAAATTCCGGGATAAGATCAGTTACCGACGGGATAACATTGGTGGGAATTGAATCAATGGTGGAAAAATGAGGAATCCCCTTACCATTGTGGCTAACATGAACCCTGCCTCCTTAATTGTTGATTGTTCCTTCAACATTGATGTTTAATGGATCTCCTACATTGATAGTTCCATCAACGACATTATTGTTCGAAGCATCACCTATGATAGATTGAAGGACCATCATTGTTATTGGAGTCATCACCTCTGTTGAGGCTCGCATCTCCAAGATCAACAATGTGATTTTTTAACAATTAATTACCTTAAACTTGGTGGGTAATTGTATTACAATTTCTTACAAAAATAAAGCAAATTGCAATATAAAGCTTTTGCAGTAGAAACTACTATGAAGTTGTAGTATTGATCCTTGGCTGAAATGAGACGGGGATAAACTTCAAATAGATGTTGAATCACCACCACAACAACTGAAAAAGCTTCGAACAAAATTGAAGTTGAGTTACACTTGTAGTGCTGCCTTTAAGGTAATTGACGTCCTTTACTGCAAAGAGTTGTTCTGTACTTTCTACCTTCAAGATAAAACAACCTCACACTAGAAGATGAGACAGTTCTTCTATTCCCTTCTAGGAGCAAAAAGCTACAACACAACAGTCTCCTCTAACCTTACACCGGTGACGCACTAGAAAACCCTTTATACCGGGACTGGCATCCGCACCGTCCGCACTTGCTTTTAAGTACTGTGAAACCGCACAGGAATTTGTCACTAAAAAAATCTAATTTAGTAAAACCCTGGTTAAAATTACACAAATGCCCATATGCAATAACTTTTGTAGTTTTTCTTTCTGGAAAGAAGTAAACAGTCCTTTAATGGGAACGAGGCCTCTAGTGTACATCTAACGGCCAGAAATGCTTAGGCACAACAGTCTCCTCTAACCTTACACAAGACTTAGAGAAAATAGAAGAAAGAGAAAGAGTTGCATGATTGCAAAGAGTAGAAATAGATGGAGTGTCAATGTGTAAATGTGTGTCTTTGTAAGCTATTCGGTAGGGTTTATATAGACCCAAAACCAACCTTTGCACTCTCTTGGATTTCTCAAGAGTAACATCCAACTAATGGCAAGTTAATTGGAGATTAATGTCATATGGACATGAATTGAGAATTAATTCAATAAATTGAATTAATCCCAATCAATTCAATAAATTGAATTAATCCCAATCAATTCCTTAGCCTGCCACCCCACTCATGGTAATGGCTGTGAATGAAATTTAGAGTTCTCATAGGGTGTTATTGACCATTTTCTACCCCACCTCCCCACTCATGGTAGTGACCATAAATGGACTTTAGGGCACCCATATATTGACATTGACCATTTACCTCAATTTGACAATAACTTATGGCAAGAATTAAGAATTAATTTTATAAATAAAATTAATCCCAATCAATTCTCTTTGCCCCCCTCTCCACTCATGATAATGATCATGAATGGAATTTAGGACTCCCATAGGGTATTATTGACCATTTTCCACTATCTTGACTGCAAGGGTCCTGCACCATAACAAGACAATCAAAACACATGAAAGAAGGACTTTATTTTGAAACTTAAATATAATAAAATAGATATAAAATCTAACATTTTCTCCTCAAGTACAATCTCTAGTGATTTTCCATGTATTTTTAGGTGGTCACCCCTGTACTTTCCATCCATTTCTCTTTCTACCATCTCTCTTAAACTATGAGTTATTCATAAGGGGGAAAAACAATTTCTCCCTTTCCTCCTCAAGCTCAATTTATAGCGATTTTCCATGTATTTTTAGGTGGTCTCCCCTGTACTTTCCATTCATTTCTCTTTCTACCATTTCTTTTTAATAAGGTTTCATGGAGTCTTTCACCCAAGTCTTTATTTTTTAACAAGATGTCATGATTAAGGTCTCATGGTTCTCCAAGAAAAAAATGGGACTGTTAAAGTGTTAACTACCCAAGTCCAACCAAACTAATTAGCTGTGATCCAAATGTAGTTCAATTAGACCTTGATCCTCCTCCACATGATGCCAGTTGGGATAGATCAACACCTCTCAATAATGAACTCATGTGTTCAACTTTCCTTGTGATCCTACTTATTAGAGTATCTCTGTGTGGACACCTCTGAACATATTTCTATATATCTGCAAATCTTTTTTCTGCCAAACTTTAAAGGAATGTTACCCATTGCCCTTTATTCCTTTATTCTTGTTATGAACAAAAGTTCAAAAGAAATCCATAGCTGGCATTATGATTTGAGATTAGCTATAATATTTGACAAATTGCCAATCCACTTGTGGTCCTCTCTTATCCAACAGTCAAAATGGTCAAAACATCAACTTATTTCTTTTTTTCCCCCTTTTTTTCTCTTGCTTGGTACAAAGTCTTTCAAAGTACCATCAGCTTAAATATAAAGGGGACACACTTGAACACTGACAGCCTCATTTGTTCATTGCAACCAGTGGTTAGGCAAAATTTTCAACTCGACTTGCATACGATAAGGGAGTGTTTTTTTTTCAGTGAAATTGTAACATTGATATATTGATGTCAATGTCATAAGGAAATTTATCTTTTTCCCGAAAGTATCTTAATGTAACCAAACTATGATTACACCAAGATTAATCCTAAAAAAAAAAAAAAAAAAAAAAAAAAAAAAAAAAAAATCTTCACATCGTTCACATTTTAGAGTTGAAATAGTTTATCAAATTTTACATGTGAGTGATCCAAGGCATGGAAAAAATACATTAAAGTAATATTGTTGATATACTATGCAATAATTTTAAGCTATGGGTGCTATTCAGCTCAGTTCCAGTGTAGACGGTTTGATTCGATTCAGTGTAATATTTTTTAGGTAAAACCAAAACCAAATCATCTAATAAACAACTTCATATATTAAAACCAAAACCATTTATAAATGGTTTTGGTTTAAACAAATTTCTTATGTTTTCTAATTTTTTATCCAAGCAACTTTTTTACCTTTAAAAGTTTTAGTGAAATAGATTTAAATTTTAACATTGAATTGAATTGTTTATTGTAATATTTTTTTTTAATAATTTTTTAATGTACACTTAATTTTTTGTTCAAATATGTAAATTTAACATTGAATAACTTAAGCTTACTACCTATATATTAATTGGTTTACACGATTTACTAACTATTTAAACTTTAAAATCAAAATCGAATCAAACTATTAAATAGTTTAAATTTTAAAACTAAAACTGAACCATTTACTCAACGGTTTCATGGTTTCGATGTAAACGACTTGGTTCAATTTCAATAAATGATTTCATTTTCAAATTCACATCCTTATTTTAAGCCAAGACGTTTTGGCAAAATTAATGGATGAGCTACTAGCATGCTAGCTCTTTTATAGTGTGATCAGGTTGATGATTAATGGGTCCTTGATCTGGGACTATTCTTTCATTGCTTCACTCTTAACATGGGAAGTTTCAAAAACATGTTATGTGCTCTTCACTGCTTTCAGTGAAAGTTGAATGGTTCTCATTCAACCCCGGTATGACCTAGTCCATGTGGTTGTGGGGTCAGTATGGGCCCGTGGGACTGGTCAAGCTGAAGGCCTGGATACTCCTGTCGTTAGCAATAAAAAAAGGGGGGGAGGAGTTCCAAAAACATTTGAAGCTTAGTCGGGGAAATGGAATCCTAGGGGTAGGGGTGAAAATTATACTCTTAGGGTGGAATTTTTCAATCTACCCTTAAGATTCCATTTCCCTAGTTGCTATCAGGGTAGTAGAAGTTTTTACTCTATTAATTGTGATTTGTGAGACACAAGGTTTTAAAACTTGGGATTAATCTCAGTCGATATAGATCCAGATTGGATTGATATTGTTCAGTATCAGACTGAATCAAACGAATTTACCCTTGTTTTTGTTAAAATTTTGGACATTTTAACCCTTAAATCGTACCACCGATCTGATCTCAGCAATTCTGAGATGTGAGCCAAGCTTTCTTAGTACTCCTAACCGAAAATCTTTTGTGAACTATAATAACGAGAGTGCCTACTCCCCAATCCCCAACCCCCAACCCATGCGGTCTCCCAGTCTTTCTTAAATCCTTTCCTAGTTCCACCATCACCTTATTTCGAAGCCACTTTATGAATAAGAGATCTCAATGACTTAGATATATGTCTTTGCTGGTACCTCTATTTTAGCAAATGTGGCCTACAAGGAAAAACATGAACCAAGGGAGTGATTGATCCGGTGTTGATCTATTGACCGATTGTGTTAAGGAGCTGACCGATTATGCTGACAATTAATCAAGTTGACCAATAAATGACAAACCTATATTAAGGAGTTGATCGGTCAAAATGAGTAGTCAGGTTGATCGAGCAGGCTGACTGAATATGGTAGACCAACCAATCAGGTTGTCTGTGTTACGGATCAATCAAGCTAACCGAATACAGTCAGGCTTATTGATGCACAAAGCAAACCAAGGGTGGAGTTCTTATTAATAATGTTAATTTAAGGGGAGTGACACTTGTACAATTTCAAGTGGTTCAAGAAGTAATAACTATTCAAGTTGTGGAATTCAGACTATAAAAAGGGTTTCAACAGAAGAAGAAAGACATCTTCAACAGATAAGAAAACACCAACATAGTGCATCATTTATCTTTTCCTTTTCAAGTAGACTAGTTTTAGTCTTCGTCTTTATCTTCCTTAGGAGATTAGCCATTTTTTCTTTGTCCTTATGTTTTCTTAGAAGATTAGTCTTTTCATGGTAGTCTTGTTTTGCCATTTCTTTTTCAAGCCATGTTTTGACATGTTTTTCTCAGGTTACATTCATGGGAGTCTTTTGTTTTCCCATGATTGATCTAATGGATTGTGTTCTTTTTTGATCAATTTTAATAATGAAAATCCCCTTCTATTTCTTCCTTATGAGTTTGTTGTTGAAATTTAAGTCCTTGGAGCAATCGAGACACTAGAAAAACCACACTTTCTCCCTGGTTTAAAGTTAATAAATATTGCATGACTGTTCTCTGGAGTCTGTACAACTTTGGGACGCCCGCTCATAGGGGTGTCAATAGGTCGGGCCGGTCCGGTCTCGGTTGGTCTTAATCGGGCCTGAAGACTTTCAAAAGCTGCACCGTGTCCACCCATATAACTAATCAAGCTTAGTTAGTGAGGGCATGATACGTTTTATATTCAGTTGGTCGGCCTTGGGCTATAATCGGGCTACTAAAATCAAGCCTTAATCGGGCTTTAGTTGGGCCTTAACCAGGTTACGGACATATTTAATGTTAAATGAGTTTTAACCGATTTTTAAATATGCCCTCTTTAAAATGTGCTCTTATATTCCAGCCCACTTAATTCTATTCATGCAAACCCAAGAAAATGACAAGAAATCATGAGTCAAGAGACTCAAGACCTTCCTTGGACAGAGGAATTTGGAGGCATTTCAAATGTTTGTATTCAATATATTGATTTTTTAGTGTCTTGAAAGTGGGAGGGGTATTAAGGTTATGTTTGAAACGAGGCCTGTGGGTCAGTAACCACTTACCAATATATCTAAATAATGTTTAAGGCTTAAATGAAAAGCTATCTCTGAACAGAACAAGGGACACTGGGACAAAATGCTCCATCACCATTTGCTAGAGAAGGAAGTCAAAGAGGACAAGGGTGACCCCGTGAAAGAAAGGAGAAATATCAAACACCTCACGAGTAGGTGTGTGTAGGCTGTTTGACCCATCTAAAATATGACGGCTTAGGAGAAACATCAAACAATTGGTGAGTATATGTGTATGGGATCGCAGGGAGTGAAGATTAAAACATGTCGGCTTAGGACAAGTATCAAACACATGGTGACCATCCATTCATTAAAGAGTCGGCTAGGTTGGTGCATAATAGGCCGGTTTCGGTCATGTGTTATTCAGTCGGTCTTGTTCGAGTGCTCGATGGCCAAGTAGTAAAATTGAGACCGACTGTTTATAAACGGGCCTGGTCGGGGCGGTCTATAAACGGTTAGTTTATATCGGTTTAGTCGGGTCGGTTTTGGGTTTGACACCCCTACTCACTCATCTCATTATTCTTCTATGTATTTGTTGCCAATTGATTGTAGCCAATAGTCTTAACTAGGGTTGCCTATGGCAATTCTCGAATGAGATGTCTTTTCACAAGGGAGTAGTGTTTTTCCCTATTATTGTATTAGATTGTCTAAATGACAATCAATAGGTGTATTGAAATTTTGATATCTTTCAATTGCGTTTTTTGTTTTCCCTAAAATTTTTAAGTTCAATATATTTTGTAACTTATAAAAATAATTTGAAAAATGACTTATTTATGTCATTATCAAAAGTTGTCATGTATACACTTAAGAAATGACATTATTCATCCTTGTCGAGAAAAAAAATGTTCTAAAAAAAAAAAAGGTTACAAATTATTTTACACCTTAAAGGGTGTCAATAAGAAAGTCCATACTATACATGTAGAATAACTTTTTTTTTTGTGAAATACATGTAGATTACAATGCTAGTTTATCTTGAAGATATAAATGGTAAAAATTGTAGTTTCCATGGCTCCATTATATTTGTATAAAAAAAAGGCTCCGTTATAGTTATGGCTCAAGTAAATGGAACTGCACCCTACCAATTCTAATTCTAATCCAGTCGAAATTGAAGAGAATCATCCAGAATTTCCTGACATTAGAAAATGCCAAAGAATCGACCAAAATAGAGATCAAAATCGACAGACGAGATAGATCTGATCCTGATAGTAGTAGTTAGCCAACGGAACCAATCAATATTTAGAAAAAAAAAAAAAATTGTTTGGACAATAAATCATCCTAGGGCTTCCGTACTATCTGCATAGAAGAATGAACACAGAATAAACAAAAAAGAGTTAAGTATCGGGGCTGTTCCGACAGGGAATTTTCCAATGCCTAAGTTAGATATCTCTACAAACAATGATTTGCATGGATTTTTTTTTTCTTCAGGAAAAATTACGCATTAAAACTATATTGGAAAATACCGTACCAATATGGTGTTCCCTATGCCTAGACATAGGCAGAGAAAGATTTTGTTGCCCACCACGGCACATTAAAGATGCTCAGCGAACCCTCTTGTTGGTCCACGCACAAGCACAAGCGCCATGCAAATAGGCAGAGTTCCTTTGCCTAAAAATAAATTTTCTCCATTTTATTTGGATCTATTGCTTACTATTATGGAACGATGAAATTACTTTTTTGACCATTTTATCCTTCTTCATTTTTTGTTTGCAAGAAAAACTTGCACTGAAAATTATAAATGGTGTTATATTTGATTGTAACTTTTTTTTTTTTTTTTTTAAAGAGTAACTCTTGTCCTATCTCATTATATCGTATAGACAAGACAATGATAAAATTGGATTGTGTTTTGATATTAATTTCAGTGTAATTATGATTTTGACCCAAACCAGATGACAATATTAGGGTTAAATTTTAGGCATGTGGGCATTTGTTTTTTGCGATCAAGCTTTCATATGATGTGATTATTTTTTTTGTGTCAATACAAGGGGTCTCTACAATTTAAGTTATTACAATAGTGTTATTTTCAATTGGCGCATTAGGTGTGTGGGTTATGATATTAGTTATTATATTATTAATTGTATATTTTTATTAAATTATTAATTTTATTCTTGAGAGAGAGTGAACGGTTAAAGAAGTTACGTAGGATTGTGAGTTGATGAGTCATCATGAGGATAGTTGTAGTTGTGGGGGACGTAAGAGTATGCAAGTAGTTATTATTATTGTATTTCTTTGAATATTTGAATTATCTAATAGTAAGTTAGTCTTTTAATCAAATCAAACTCTTTGCGTAAGGTGGGTTTTCTTATCCAAGTCAGAAGTTAGGCTTCATCCCTAAAACCAACTCATTTCTCTATTTTGTCTCTAATTTTTTCTTTATCCCATTTTATTTTCTTTTGTTTCTTCCAATATTCTATCCCTCCCTTCCACATACATAACAGTGGTATCAAAGCATGTCCTACGACTATGGGTACGAAGATTAAAATCATCAAGGCCATGCATACATTAGTTGGGGACATCATGGCAATCTCCAATGAGATGGCTAAAGTTTATCAACGTGTCCAATAGAATTGGCCAAGTTGAAGGAGGAGAAGAAACGTGGATGTGATGAGAATGTCGAAAAGGTTGTTGACAAACCGAATACTTCTCCCAAATATGTCAAGATTCCCTTCAAACCTGCTCGTGTGCTTTTTCAGAATTTTCAAAATTTTATTGGTATTACGACTGTTGTTAATCTTGCGTGCGTGTGTCTTTTGGAATTTTTCTTCTCATACTGAATAATGCTGAAAATAGATGTCCGTCAAATGCTAATAAAATACTGAAACAATAGACCATTTAATTACACTAAATGCAGCCCAAGAGAGCCAGTCAGCTTCTTCCCCTTAGTTTTTGGATTTTTTTTTTTTTTTTGTCAATAGGTCTTTTGGTCATTTTGAAAGTTTTTTTTTTTAGATGCCAATAGAATATCAAAAAAGCGAAGTACATACTTTTAACATTAGTATGATATGATATGATATGTTTTCATGTGGAACAATCGAAATAAGTAAAAGGCCAAAGTTTTCCTTCACTCGTAGAGTAAGGTTTAGCCACCTAAATGGTCATTACTACCCCTTGTTGTATAAAATCAATAATACTATTCTTCCTATCTAGGGTCATTATTATTTCTCCCTGTTAACGCTTTAGGGGTGTCAATTCTAGGTCCATACCGGCAAAACCGATTGACCTCGACCAAGAAAATCCAAAATTGGGATGCCCGTTTATTAAATGTGTTGGGATCAAGCTAGGACCATACTAGCTAGAATTTGATTGTTCCTAGTACGTGGGTGATACTCGATGGGCACCCAATCGTGAATTTGGGACCAACTAATTAATATCTTGACATGTTTAAAGCCTATTTAGAATCCGCTTACTCAACCTGACAGGTTTAAAGCCCATTTAGAGATAAATGTCTCATTAACCTATTTAAGACCCGTTTTGCCTAATTGTTGGTAGCCTGATTAAAGACTATTACTAGATTGACCATTTATAAATGGGACCATGCCTAGCCTATGAGGACCAATTAATTAAACAGGCCAGTCATGGTGCGAGGTCTGACACCTATGCAGAGTCATTACTATTTTCTTATATGAAGTCGAAAATACCCCAAACTACATAGTGATACCCTTTCCACACCATCCGGACCCCTTGGTCCCTTAACTATGACGGAAGGAAAACTCGGTCCAAAGTAAAATTAAAAATAGGGATTCTAGTAAAGTTCGTGGCTAAGGTAGATAACTATTAAACTTGCACTATATTAAAATCATTAGTAGTTAGTATCTATGCTTTAGTTAAAACTCGATGTCAAGATATATATTTTTCTTTTTTGGTGAAACAAAATTTCATTAAAACTATGGAAGAACAAAATAGACATTATCCGCTACATATGATTTCATATTTTCTGTTCTAGCCCCTGTGCGCCATATACTGCGCTAGTCTGATACGGTCCCTAGCTGTTTAATTATACATCTGATGTCCCACATAATAGTGAAAATCTCCCAAAGATTATACATTTCGACTGAATGGATGAAGAACAAACTGAATATAAATGCAATATAACTGAGATTCAATATTTTCCCAAAAA
>NC_056562.1:4382204-4399813 GCF_013358625.1 Macadamia integrifolia | reverse complement strand
AAAAAAAAAGGGACAAAAGATGAGACTATTGTCAAGATTATGGATTAAGTTTAGAGGCAGAGCTCACTAATGGTGATGTGTATGGTATGGTTGGATTTTGAGTTCATCATCAACTCTCACCTCCTATTATTTATGATCCAAAATTCCCTTCAGTGTCTAAGCAGAAGACTAAATTGTTGGGTGAAGGAAGAGATTTTCTCTTCAACATTGGTGAAACCAAACTGAATTCAATCTCAATATCATACATGCCATATGGGTTTAAAAAACAAACAGATTGAGTCTAATGAAGTGCAAACAATCTTCTTTGGTGAGTGACTTCAGTTTTCCATGGTTTTATGATGAGAAGTTAGGTCATTCTCTTTCTTTTGCGTGGGGTATGGGGAATACCCCAAATTAAGATAGAAACACAGAAGGAAACGGCTAAGACCCCATCCCCTAAGAAGGAAATATAACCTGAACTGTGTTAGTGGATACTAGCATAAGCAAAACCATAGGTCCCTACAATTAATCCATAGACTAGTCTTGCCGAAAGATACAAAACCTAAGATGGTCCTGTACTCCTATCATATGTTGTTTTTTTTTGGGTAAGTACTCCTATCAGGATCACCACATGAGATGGTCCCACATGCACAAGGAAATACTAGGAAGGTAAGAACTTCAAATAAATGTCTTTTTATGCAAGACTCACATTGGACTAGATAGAGGTTTTACTAGGGGACTAGTAAAAGGACCACTAGGTCACACTAGTTACTGATAGCTAATCCCTTTTTGACACTTCGGTAATGGCTAAAAGGAGGGTTTTTTTTTTTTTTTTAATGGAACAGTCTGGCTAGCATTTTCCAAACACGTATAAAGATGTTGGGCTTGAGAATGGAAAATCTCTCCAGCCAATCTTTTTCAACTCTTATTATGTATCTTTTTAATTCTAACTTGATGATTGAATAGGATCAGAAACGGTTCTTTAAGTTATGTTTGTTTGTAAGAGGAATTAAAGGGAAGAAAAGCGAGATTTTCATACTAAAAACAAAAATATATGTAATCAATACCCATGTGACTTTAACATTAACTTAAAATCATTTCATAAATTTCACTTTACTTTGCCTCCAAAACCCTTTGCTATAATATGTAAAATAAAAATTACATGTTAAATATATCATTACTAAATATAGTTAAAAAAATTAAGTAGTTTATAAAATCATATAGAATAATGATTATAAACATTCTTTTTTAAAGTATGAAAATTTCATTTTCCTTTCCTTTAAATTCCCAATGTAACCAAACAGAGCCTTAGTGTTATGATTATTTCCCCTTGTTTCATTTGGTCTCATAGTAATCAAGTTCTTTGCTTCTCAAAATTAAACTCATCCCCAATTCTTTCATTTCTAACATTAACCATTTTATTGCTGATCTTCAGTCGTTGTTCCCTTGTTGTTTGACACAAACACCTCATCTGCTGATGGTCCTTCAAAATACACTCTAATTTCTAGGTGTAATCCGTTCTTGCCATATTTAGATTTTCCAATCTTCATATGCATGAGAGCTTCTAACTTTGATCAAAATGGTTTAGGTTGGGCATGTGGCATTCTATTTCAGGGATGATTTGTTTTAATTGTTGTAGATTATATGATGAAATGAAAAAGCATTGATACGAAAACCAGAAGCCTTCTCTACTGTTTGTGATAGACGAAGGAGACGGGGATGTACTATAGTGGAGAACAAGAGTGCCTTTGAGGAAATGCATAATTAACCTGGTAGTGATCTCTAGCGCTTGTTCATGGCCATGGCCATGGAGCTCTGTTCTCTCTCTCCCCATCTTTTTTCTTATGTCTATAAATTCCTTTTTAGGGCTAATTTTTTTCTCATGAAGCCAAATAGAGTGGTTTTTTTGCTTAAGCAGCTTGCTTACCTTCTTATGCATGGAAAGTCCAAAATTTAATTGAGGATTGGACCAAATGTGGATGTAGCTATTTTGATTAATGCTAGGGGTTATGAGGGTTGAACCAACAACCTTCCCTAGATTTAGGCTAGGGCACAATTGCCTAGCTGCTTGCCACTGAGGTAGATGCTCATCCCCAATAAATTCAAATAAAAACTTACTCATAGTACCAGTTTGTCAAGTCCTAGAATTCTCAAATAATAAAAACCATCAGCTTTACCATCAAACAGCGTACTATATGGTTAAAAAAAAAAAAAAGGGTACCATACAGTAAAATTCAAGTTACAAAGCCAAAATGTTGGGCTCTTCAACTCACAGGTTGAGCTAGGGTTGAGATTTTCAGGCTTAGGATCGGGCCGGATGTATATATGGAATGATAGGATTTTATTCATTGAAAGAAATGTTTTGTCTTAACACTCTCCCAAAAAAGTCTTACAAACAAAGTAAAGTTATTAAATTTTTTATTTTTTTATTTTTACCAATTTTAGTTATGACAATATCTTTCCATTATATTATATACATAATAGGAAGTTTTCTTGTACCACCCCTTTATTGTTCCATTTATATCTGATGCCAACCTTGTTTTGTAAAAATATTAAGTACATCCCTATTATGTTAACTAAATTACACTTAAATCCATTCCGTTAGAGGGTAGCATTAAGTGATACTTTGACGTAGTTGATATTGCATAAATGACAAGTTTGCCCCTGATGAATGGTAAATTTACTGTTTTACCTTTTTTGTAAAAAGCTCCAAATCAACCTCTTCCCAATGCAATCGAATGTTTAGGGCTCCCAAGGATCGATGATCATGCCGACGACAATTAACCTTCACGGAAGACGATAACATCGCTGTAGAAACCGATGATTTTGCGACTCTGACAAGATTTACGTTAGTAACTTTCTAACATCTCAATGCAAACCAGTCACTTACTCAGATGCAACGAGAGAGAGAGAGAGAGAGAGAGAGAGAGAGCTTGCTTCCGCTCCACTATTCATCGTCGATGGTGAAGTTTTAATTTTCTCCTTTGGCCACTAGCTTATACCCCAAAAGGAACTTTGATGAAGTAAGAATTTTGGGAATCAAGAGGTTTACTTTTCACAGATTTCTTAGTAAATATTTTGTTAGATGGCTGTCTCTATTTGAACTTACCATTTGAAGAGTGATCGATGGGGGTTAGATGTTCACAAAATCAGAGAACCAGCTAAGCTTCAACATTACAGGGAGATTTAGACCAACCAAACCCATAAGAAAACTTGGTTGTAATAAACTTAGAACTTTAAGCAATATAAGAAGGGTGGCTATCTATCTAGGATCCATGTCAGCTTTGTAACAGAAGACTGAGTAAGGATATATAAAGACATAATAGGGGTAAGAAGGTATAATATGTATATGAATCAGAGTTCGCTTCGCACCTCTATTTAATGTCGATTCATCCACACTTCCATTGCTTGTAGAGAAGGGCGGTGGACGCTAACGTTTACCTTGTTGTACCTCACTCCCGTCTTCAATGGGGTCTGCTCTTTCTTCTTTGGGAGAGTATGCCAATATGATCGTAACGAGGTGCGGGGCTTTGCAACTAACATTCGTTGGGCTTCCCTCTTCGGGAGCCTGCCTCCCTGTTTTTCAGTTCATGACTAACAGTGTTATGCTATGAAAAAACAAAGGATGATATAAGATATAAATGAAAAAATAGGGGAAGTACAAGAAAATCTTCCTATATGATATATAATTATATATAGTGGCTCATATGGTCACTTGACCCAAGCTGGGCCAATTAGGATCAATTAGCGCTGGGACGGGCTGGGCTGAGCTCGATAGGATTGGAACTGGGCTGAGATATTCCTATCTAATGTAGGGATGGGTTGAACTTAGGCTGAGTTAAAGAGACCTAGGATTGGACCAGGTTTGTAAGAAACCAGGTTCAACTCAGACCTGTTTCTGCACATGAGGGAGGAGGGTGAGTGTTGAATTGCACATTGTATAAATACTTCCACTTAAAAGATGGATCTTTTGAGATGAAATATAACAAGTGGCATATATGATCATCTTTATCATATAAATTTGACTCTCAGGTGTTGATCAATGGCATATCCTCCCCTTCTACCGTCTCTTCTAATATCTCTACTATTGTCAAAGACATTTTAGTTTTAAAAATGACCGTTTCTTTTTACAGTTTTGTGTTTATTGAGAGGGGTGAAAATGGGATGGTCCACTCTATTGCTACATGGGTACTCTCTTTTCCCCATAGAGGACATTTGGAATTCTATATTAGCGTTTTTGCCTCGGCAATTCGAATAAATTGATCTTTGCACAAGAAAAAAAAAATCTTTTATCCATCCTTGTTGGAAATTTTTTTTTTTTTTGATTGATATATTATCATCTTTTATTCCCCCGTCCCCCCTCCCCACTTTGCTCGGTAAACATCTTTTATCCCTTTTAAGATCAGAAAGGAACTTTACCAAAAAACAAAAAAAAATCAGAAAGGAACGGAAGCCAATAGAGAGTTCCCATCTTTCCAAAAATGACAATAGAGGCTTAATTATTAGTTACCTATTGGGTTTGGACACCTTTTGCGGTATCTGCCGTGGGGTAGCATCCACCACTTGTTTTGGTAGCAAGAAAGTGAGTGATGATTTGTGATTGATATGATTAAAAGCACCATTAGACATAATAATGCTTAAGGGACAAAATAGGATTTTTACTTTCCTTCATTTGCAAGCATTCTATCATCTACTGATAAACTTCTAAGGCTCTTGAAGTTCAAACAGATGATAGCGTGGACCACTAAAATTTTGGCCTTTCTTTAAAGTACTTGACAACGAAGAAAAGGAAAGATCAGAACACAGCCCAACCGTCAAACCTAACCCACTCAAAATTACAAGTTCATATACAGTGAAAAAGTCTCTTTGTAAATCCAGCGGATCCGTTGAACTCTCTACCTAAGAAAAGAAAAAAAATTCATTGGACTAAGAATGGAGAGCAAGGAGAGAGAGGCAGGCTCCAAAAAAATCAAACATTGAAAACCCATTGTTTGTCAAGTCATTTTCCTGATAATGACCCTCGGTCAAACTAAAATTCTCAAATAATAAAAATATTATATTTACAACAGAGTACCATATGGTTGAAGAAAATATATAGTATACCATATGGTAAAATTTCAGTCACAAAGCCAAATTGTTGGACTTTTCAACTGGCTGGTTGGGCTAGGCTAGGGTTAAGGTTTTCAGGTTTACGGTTGCTCTGTATATATGTGAGTTCGGAAATGATAGAATTTCACTCTTATTAAAAGAAGTGGGTTACCTTAGCCCCAAAAATTTCTGCTTACCAAACAAAAGTAAGGTTACAAATTCTTTTTCACCATTTTTATTTATTTTTTGACAAGATCTTTCTATTTTATTATATACTTGATATATAATTATAAATAGGAACTCGTAGGATCACCCGGCACAACCAGGTCAATCGGGATCAATTAGGGATGAGATGAGCTGAGTTTGATAGGATTGGGCATGGGCTGAGATATCTCAGTCTTATGATTGGGCTTGGGCTGAGAAATCATAGCTTAAGTTGGGTTGAGTTGGACATAGGCTGAGTTATAGTGACTTAGGGTTAGACTAGGTTTTCAAGAAACTAGGCTCAACCCTGGCCAGTGAACCCTCACTCCAATGAGTACTTCCACTTAAGAGATCTATCATTTGAGATGAAATCTAACAAATTGAACTCCCACACCCCAAAAAAAAAAAAATGATCACTAAACAGATACAAAAATGTGTAAATTCTGACTTCAGCACAACACACTTCATTCTCTTGCTTTGCTCATGTATTCCCCTTCCCTATTCTTCCCCCTTAGCCGTCCTGTTGGTAAACTCAGTACCCTTCAGCTTGTTGGATGAGTAACACATCATGAAAAAAACTTTAACGAAAAAAGGATCAGCAACTTGAAATATTGTTGTAAGTATCCTACCCATCCTCAACAAAATGATCATGTGGATAATTGGTAATGAGAATAGCACTTGTGTTTGGTATGACCCTTGGATCCCCTATTCCCGATGTCTTTCACAATAATATTATTCCATCTTTCATCTCTTATTCTCTAAGCCGCTTTAGTGATATCACTGTTGATGATAATTAATTGGAACACAAACTTTTTATCTTTTTTTCACACGTTATCTATTATAAAAAAATCCTAAGAATTCCTATTAACAGTAACAATGATAGTTGGTAGTGTCATTTCTCTAAAAATAGGGGTTATTACCACTAAACTGGTTGCTAACTTTCTAAATTGTGGTTATATACTTACCTAACTGAATACTAAAAAAATGTGTACTTTCTCATCTCTATGCTCATGTTGGTGGCGTTTCTTTTGAAAAATCCAAATGCATCCTAAATTTAATTTCTTCTTATAAAGACTTGTACATGAACATATTCCCACCAAAAACATCCTAAAAAAATTGATGAATATTGATTCTTTTTATAACCTATTAGAGTAAAAATATACTAACTAATATCACCACAACACTTTAACCAGATCCAAACTGGGTGAGCAAGGCCGGATTACTTGATTCAAACCACTCGATCAGTTAGAGATCAAGAAAGAAAGAGATATGACAGCCTTTTTTAAACCTTTTTATACCTTTCTAAGATCAGGAAGGAGCGGAAGCCAATCGTGCCTTTAATGGTTACCTATTGGGGTTGGACTCCTTTTACTCTATCTGCCATGAGCTACCACACATCCACACTTGTTTTGCTTTGGGTGAAGTCAATGATATGATTTGTTATTGATATGACTGAAAGGACCACTAGACATAATAATGCTTAAGGGACAAAATTGAACTTTCGCTTTCCTTTGTTTGCAAGTATTGTGTTCACTGATAAAATTCCGAGGCTCATGGAGTTCAAAAACACAAGATACCCTTAGCGAAGAAGAAAAGGAGAAAAAGATAAGATTTGCTTAGCGAAGAAGAAAAAGGAAAAAGGACAAAGGAGAGAGTCTAATAGCAATCGATCCATACGTTACGTTGATGTTCACTGTGTTGTGAAAGATAACTTTTTCTTAACTAAATTATGAGGTCAAATGAGTTTTTTTTTTTTTTGTCTTCAATTATAGAAGGACTTAAATATTTTTTGAGAGATGATTTGAGCGCTCTCTCTTTTTATTTTTATACACACAGCACCCCTTCTTTTTATCTCTTAATTGGCTTATCCACTACTTGGCCACGGTTCAGGCTTTTCATAAATGACTGGGATATCTCTCAGCCTTATGTCTCTATGTTTTCATGTTTCAACAGCAAAAGTACTTTGGGCATTCATATATATATATATATATATATATAAATATAAAGGGTTGTCATTATGATATTTCAATGGTAGAAATCTTTTCACCTACGGTGAAGAAATCTTTTTTCTAATTATACATGTTTCGTATGAGAATCAAGAATTAAAGTATCGGTATCGGTCACCATATCGGTTGGTCAAAATTAAGATATGTATCGGAGGGTATCGTATCGTATCGAAGATATGTTAAGATACACACATAAATGGATATGAAACATTTTTTAAAACACTTTTGCATAAAGAATTTGTTAAAAAATACTATTGATAACATGTATCATGCATAAACACTAAATTGAGGGTATCGCACTAAGAATTCAAGGTTTGTAGCTGTCCCATAAATGTAAAATCCTTGTTCCCAACATTGATTTCCACTTTAGTTAGAGAGAAATATGACTGACAGTAACTTTAGAATAAAAACCCCTCAAAAAATCGTGTTTTTCTGAAAATTACTCATCTTGGCCATTATATGACCGTAGCACACTATATCGGTACATACCGATACTCACCGATACGTATCGATATATACCGAAACATATATTTCACCTCGATTTTATATTTTTCATAGAGTCGTATCGGTGTATATCATATCGTATCGATGTGTATCGGTGGTGTGTTGATGTATATCGGTATGTATCATAGGATATATATTGATTCGAAAGGATTTTAAAAATTCGATGTATCATATCGATGTGTATCGTATTGATCGGTTAAATTTAAGATACGTATTGGAGGGTATCGTATCGATAGCGGAGATACTTTAAACCATGACGAGAATTAATTCTATTTTTTTAGGAAAAATTTTGGATGCCTTTGGGATTCATTTTTGTTGTTGTAGCATGTTGTCCGCTTTTGGCTGTAGTTCCCAGCTATCCTTTGTTTTTGTAGCTTCGTTCTCTTCAAGATGCTATTCGGTTTTTTTTTTTTTTTGGGGTTTTAGTATCTGGGGTGTGGACGATTTGCCCAGATGACAAAAAAAAAACTGTTTTCCACACACTTTATCATTTGCAGCATACAACCAGCTGCCACAATCAAATTTGTAGGCTGGATTTTAACTATTCTTTTAATGGTGAATTATTATTGTCATAAGATCTCAGTTTTTTTTTTTTTTAATGTCGCAAATCATCTATATTTTCATGCGAATAGATGAAGACATGTCTATTCGATTGTTTAGATAAAGATAACATAAATTTGTAGAAACACAACCCTACAAATGATCCAGAACATATTGGAAAAACAAGAACAAACAATGCACATAGGTTTCCGAGCTTCGGCAAGATTGCCTACGTCCTCGGTGAGATGAGAATCTACTTTACTATCAATGGAGAATAGGGTTACAACACTCTTCTTCACACCTCTCAGAATTACTTACAGAGAAAGTAATCCTCGCTACAAATATATAGATGAAATAAAAACCTTAATCCTGAAAGTACAAAAATGCACTAGTACTGCTTGGACCGCCTTTCTGTTCTGTCAGGTTGCATGCACTAGCACTCCTTGGATTAAATTGGGATAGAATACAAGACATCGTACACCAACAATAAATTAGCTAAGTGTTAAATTTCATAATCTAATTCAATCAAATACTCCCTTTTGTATTGGGACACATCCTATGTATATACATGCATGTTTAACAGTACTTTAGACATTATTATGCACTCTCCCAACTTTGAGTTAGCATAGACGGTTTAGATTGAAAAAATATTAAAATGGATGGTTCAAATTTGTTTGTAATTTTTGATAGCGACAGTTTTTCCTGAAAGGCAACTTGGCAGGTCGATAGGAGTAAAAGCATTAATAGGGGCAGGATTTTTCCCTTTCATGAGAGGTGGGGTAGTCATTTCACCCCCCTTTATTTCTGGATGAAGGGGCCACATTGAGTTTTAGGCTTCCTTTTCCCTTTTTGAAAACTTGCAAAGAATAGTTTGGAAATCATTCCACAAATCCTTTTCATTCAAATTCCTTCTATAAAACCATCATCAGTAGCCTTATATATCATATAAACAAGTCGATTCTTGCAAATTAGGAAAAGGGAGGGGGGAATACGATCACCTTTCCTAATTCTCGGAGTAGGAATAATACTTCATCTTGGGACACTATCTATCAAGATTGAATATCTCACAATCCTTACACATTGCATAATAAGGTTGACCCGTTTCTCATAGAAACCAACTTCTTAAGAACACATTGGACAAAAAGCAAGTCCATTAGACCAAAAGCTTTGCGCAAATCAATTTTTCGGGATGCAAAAAGCTTCTTTTGTTTCTTTTTTCATTGAAGAATGTGAAAAACTTCAAGGGCAGCCAAGAAATTATTGGTGATTGATCTTCCCTTGATAAAAGCACTTTCGGTATGTTTTCTATAATGTCATTTAGAACAGGCCTCAAGTGATTGGTGAGGATTTTGGATATCACCTTATAGGCCACATTGGTCAAATCAATTGACCTACACTCACGTGTGGTTTCAGTAGACTTTCCTTTTGGAATTAAACCAATAAGTCTGATTCAAATGTTTCAATGGAAATCTTGATATGAAGAATGATTGAACTACCTTAATTAAGTCATTTCCAATGATATTTCGAAAGTTGTGGTAAGACATTACTAAAGGCCCATCCGGACTTGAAGAATTAGATAGATTGATTGAGAACACTGTATTTTGGATCTCTTCAGATGTTGGAATCACACACAACCTTTCATTGATAGCATCATCTATCTTGGTGGAATTAGATCGAGGACATCATTCAAACCTTGAGATAGCCCAGTTTGATATAATTTATTGAAGTATCTAACAATTTCATGACCCATGGGGCATGAAATTCTTCTTCAGGTAGGGGAAGTCATGGTGCTATCATTAAAACTCAGATGTGTTCTTTCACTTTTGCTTGGTGCAAAGTGGGATGTAGTTTTTTACTGCTGCTGTTGAGACTAAAGCTATACAAGATGGTATTTAACTTGCTATTTCTTTGGGGATATCATTTTTTATTGTGTGCACTGATTGTAAAGTTGTTGTTCTTTCTTGTAAGGACTCTCTTGTTGCTTTGGACTTAATAGCATATATAGAATCTTCGATGATATAGGAAGTCTATATGTGATTTGGTTCTCCTACCATTTATATCACATGTAATATTCCATTGCCACACATGTAATGTCACACCCCGTTCGCACAGAACCGGGCCAGTGATGGGGTTAACACCGGTTAACCCATACCTGTCAAGATCATCTGATACAGTATTTCACTACAGCATACACACAACTAAGAAAGTGCTCGTCAGTTCAGCGGAAGACTTGGTTTACAT
Organism: Macadamia integrifolia; assembly: GCF_013358625.1. Classification (NCBI taxonomy): domain Eukaryota; kingdom Viridiplantae; phylum Streptophyta; class Magnoliopsida; order Proteales; family Proteaceae; genus Macadamia; species Macadamia integrifolia. The sequence goes on along the minus strand of NC_056562.1, from coordinate 4,389,251 downwards.
GTTAATATTCCCATAATACTTGATACCCAAATTGTGATACAATAGTTAAGTACATGTGGGTCCGCAGGCATAATATTTACACAAAAAGAATACAATTTACATATCAAGCATTCAAAGGGAATCATAAAAAATCAGAGTGTACAGCTCAGCTCGGTATCAAAGCTTAGAGCTCAGCTCAGTATCAAAAGTTGAGCCCAGCTCGGCATCAAAGGTTGAGCCCAGCTTGGCATCAAAAGTGGAGCTCAGCTCGGTATCAGGAGGTAGAGCTCAGCTCGGCATCAAAACTGTGGTTCCGCAGCACAACTCTCGCACGAGCAATCAGTGCCGTGCTCTAACTCCTCAAAAACCCACCAGTCCTCTTCAGGGAACTCAACTGTGGGACCCGCCCCGTGCTCATCTGGTTGATGACCTGCAAAATCATCTAAAAGAGGTGCACACGTGGGATGAGCTCACTAGCTCAGTAAGTGGAAAGATGGACCACACAACAGTCCACACAACAATCACAACCATATGCACTATATGCTATGCAATACATTTTTAATCACATCCACCTAAGCAACATTACTAAGTCTTTGGTATAGTGCTACTACAACCACAGTGCGTGTATACTCCGGGTACGAGCTGTGAACTCCATCCCGTGATACGCCCATAGGGCTATCGGAGAAGGCCCACCGTGAGTACTCAGAAAAGTAAAAACATGCCAACCATCGGCTCTCAACATAAAATAAATGATAGAAATTAAAGGTGCTGACTCCAACAATTTAAAAGCAGTATGATTGGCCCTCTTGAATATATCACCGGGGTTACCGACTGTCCTAATGACCAGCCGGGCGTAATGTCTAACCGCCACAGTGACCCAACAACCGAGACCACTGCTTCCCCCCAAATGGTAACCCAACACCTTAACCCCTGTTGGGAAGGGTCGTAGCATGGGAAGATGATAATCCTAAACCGCATGCTCCCATATGACAATAGTACGATTGCATAGTACCACCGCGTCCCATACCACGGACCACCAATGCACTTGTTTTCAAGCCAACTACGACATCTAGTCTATTAATGCATCATGCACAATGATGTCAATATTCATCACATAAGCATATCATCACTTGGCATTTAGAAAATGAACACAGCACCCATGGCATAACAATGTGAGGATGACTAATCTACAAAGCATTTTCATGATGACATGGCTAGTCTAGATACAATTAAATGAATGCCAAACAATGCCTTGAAACAAGGCCAAACGTCCTCTCCCCACTTACCTGTAGTGTACAAGGACTCACGCTCGGTACGGGTGAGATCCGGTGCGAGAAGCGTAAGATTTGATGAACCTATCATGAGTGAGTGGGGTTAGTATTTCACCACTCTCGGGTGGGTCGGACAGCCCACCTATCTGACCCACCAGTCAGACCCACCGGTCCTGATCGACAGGTAGGTCGACCCATCGGTCGGCCCGTGGGTCTGGCCCGAGGGTCCTGCTAAGATCGACGGGTAGGGTGGCCCATGGGTCGACCCACCGGTTGGGCCCGAGGGTCCTTCCCTCTCAGGCGGTGCCCTCAGGCGGGCCAGATGGCCCACCGGTTTGGCCCATCGGTCTTGGCGGGAAAATGCTATTTCTTCCCAAACTTCTCCCAACCTTTGGAGATTCAAATGGGGCTTTTCCAAACCCATTCTTCACACATTCAAGGTCTCATAAGATGGTTCTAACTTAGATCTAGGTTAGATTTAAGGAATGGAAAGTCATCTTAACTCCTTTGCTCAAGAATTCCTTCTAAACCCTAAAATCACTTCAAATCAACAATGCTTCTCCAACCTTGTAAACACTTCTTCAAATCCTTCAAAATCAACACATAGATCATCTATTAAACCTTAGATTCATCATCTCAAGGGGATTTACAAGACCTCAAGAAACCCTACTCAAATCAAGGGTTTTATTTGGCTATGGTGAAAGTTTAAGGAACCTAGCCTTTGCTCACCTCTAAACGTAGCTCTAGTGATGGAGATCACTCTTCCGACGTCAGAATGGGAAGATCAGGTCTCGGCGTCGCTGAAATCCATCTCTTCTTCCTCTTCCTTCCCTTCCCCTCTTCTTTCCCTTCTTTTCTCTCTCCTCTTTACTCTTCTCACCAACGTCCGAGTGTCATAAATGAGAAAAGAAAAAAAAAAAAAAGGAAAACATAAATACTATTTATACTTCCTAAAATAACTAAGTAATCACATGGGTGGGTCACTCAGGTGGGTGGATGCGCCCATCTGTGACCGCCCACCCGAGGGCCAAAACTTGCCCAACAAGTGGGATTTTGACAGAGTTCGGCCCTCGGCACGAAACTCACTCTTGGCATAAGATGTAATATACGTATGCACCCTAAGATACGGTTACATACCTACTTTATCCATACATGGCCTTATGATATGTGCATGTACACGGCTTGGGTACACCCATCTCTTCTGGCACTGGCTTGGACTTGTCGGGCCAGCCGGTGTTTAAGGTCTCCCTTGCCATCATGATCCATAAGGAACCCGCCTTAACTCTCTCCAGTTCGGGTCCTGCATGGATAAACCGGGTCAATCGTGTAATCAGACCGGGTTTAAGAAGTAGGGTATTACATGTAATATCCTCTTTCCATTCAACCCTGATCGGCTAGGGTTTCTCATGTAATGCTTATATATATATCTTTTATGATTAGAGGTTAAATCAATAAGATACACAACTGTTTTCATGGTATCAGAGCCATCAATGCTCCACTGAGCTCTTCTCCCTTCTCTCTTTTGCACTAGTTGCTCATCACTCTATGGCCATTGAAGAAACTCCCTCCACCGGCACTATCCCCAACCCACAGCGCGCTAATGCCTACCACAGCAGCTGCTGCTCCTTCTCTTTCATCCTTCTCTTCCCCTCACCACTATCTCTCCATAAAACTTTCTCCCACCAACTTTCTTCTTTGGAAGAAACAGTTAGTCCCTTCTCTCTAAGGCCAACGTCTCTTTGGCTATGTTGATGGCTCAATTCCCTGTCCAGTGGATCCTTCAGAGGCTCAAACTTGGCACCAACAGGATGCATAACTCGATAGCCTTCTTGTTGCTTCCCTGTCTAAGGATGTTGTTCCTCTGATCTTAGACAAAGATACCAGTCGTGACATCTGGGTCACTCTCTCTACTGCGTTTGGCTTTGCTTCACCAACCTGTCTGATGTCTCTCCATCTCAATCTTTAGAATCTTCGCCTGAAACCTGATGAATCTATTACTCTTCTCCTCCAGCATACCAAACTACTTTCTGATGAACTGGCAGCCGCAGGAGAGCCTCTCAAGTAGGCCAACTTCAACATCCATGTGCTGCGCTTGCTTTGTGAAGATCTCCATAGCATTGTTCCTTCTGTACTTGCCTGTGAGACCATCCCTACTTATATTGAACTGCATGCGCTTCTCAATCATGAAAGTCTTTGTGCCTTCTCCAAACTATCAGTCGTTGAAGCCGCTGATCATGACACATCTTCACCTAAAGCCAACACCACCCAACAGTCCTCCCCTTCCCCAAACGACTCTGGCTCTCAATCCTCAGGCCGTGGGTCTAATAGGGGTTGTGGGGGGGTGTGGTAGGTTTGGACGTGGTCACGGTCGCTAGATACCCCAATCCACTAGACACTTTTATTGCACTATTTGCCAGCGAACCAACCACAACGCCAATACTTACTACTACAGCCCTCAAACCTATAATCAACCCTACCCCACCGCCCACTATGCACAACCTGGCCTTCTCCCTACCCCTACCTACAACCCTCCCTCTCCCTACCCCTCGGCTGCTCTGGCCTGGTATCCAGACACTGGGGTGACTCATCTTGTCACCCCTGACTTGAATTCATTGTCCACCTATGATGGTTACTCAGGTAATGACACTCTCTAGGTTGGCAACAGTAAGTGTCTCTCAATCTCCCATGTTGGCTCCTCTAGTGTTTTATCTCGTTCTCGTCCTCTTCCTTTAAATAATGTTCTTCACGTCCCTTCTATCACAAAACCCCTTTTCTCTGTTCATAAGTTTACTAAGGATAATGGTGTGTTTTTTGAGTTTCACCCCTCTTATTTTCTTGTGAAGGATCAGGGTACCAAAATGACCCTTCTCTCCTGTCCTAGTAAAGGGGGACTCTACACCTTGAAGTCTGTGTCTCCTTCTCCACCCACTACCAGTATTGCTGAAAGAACTACTCTAGATGGTTGGCGCTCCCGTCTTGGTGAATAAATTTGAAGTCTTTTCTACTTTTCAAACTTTTCAAACCTTGTTGAAAGGAAATTCTCGCATAAAATTAAACAGGTTCAAACCGATTGGGGGGGGTGAATTTTGTACCATCCCCACCTTCTACTCTAAAATAGGCATATCCCATGGGCTATCTTGTCCTTACACCCATGCTCAGTAAGGGTCAGTTGAACGCCGTCACAGACACATTACTGAGATGGGACTCTCCCTGCTGGCCTATAGTTCAGTTTCCATGCAATACTGGCATTTTACTTTTGAAACCGCAGTCTACCTAATCAATCGAATGCCGTCTTCAGTCTCCCACCATCTTTCCCCCTTCCAACTCATTTTTCACAAAGCTCCTGGTTACACATTCCTTCGCATGTTTAGGTGTCTCTGCTACCCTTACCTTCATCCCTATAATCGTTATAAAATGGAGTTCAGATCCACTCCCTGTGTTTTCCTTGGGTATAGTTCATCTCATCATGGCTATAGGTGCATTGATTATGTATCTAACAAATTCTACGATGCAAGGCATGTCCGCTTTGATGAGTCCTCTTTCCCCTTTTCCACACCCTCTATTCTTGGTCCTCACCCATCTCAGAGTACCTTTATCACCACGCCTTGGATTGTTGTACCTACCTGTGTTCAGCCCTCATGGTTGCCAACCCATACTACTCTCTCCCCTTCACCCATCAAACCTCCCCCATCACCGCCCTCACCACCTTTATTGCCATCACCGCTCTCTCCTGTACCACTGGCCACACCCATTGCCAGCCCTACCCAACACCCACCATCCACATCACCGCCCTCACCTCCACGCCGCACTAGGCATCTCATTAACCTATACCCCACTTCTCCACCTCCAGCCCCCACCACTGCCTTAACCACATCATTGCCCTCACCCCCTCCACTTGTACCCTCTACAAAGACCCATCCCATGACCCTGCGTCCTAGACCCCAACTGCCTCAAGCCCTCTCAACCAACACCCACTCTTTATCCTCCCCTGAGCCTACTTGCTTCTCTCAGGCAAATTAATCCCCTGAATGGAGCACCGCTATGACTGAGGAGTTCAATGCCTTGGTTCGGAATGGCACAAGATCCTTAGTTCGACCCTCTCCAAATCAAAATTTAGTTGGTTGCAAATGGGTGTATCGTGTTAAGAGAAAGGCTGATGGCTCCCTTGAGCGCTATAAGGCTTGCCTCGTCACGAAAGGGTTTCATCAAAAACATGGCGTGGATTACTCCGAGACTTTCAGCCCGGTTGTTAAACCCACCACTGTTTGCACCATACTCTCCTTGGCTGTTACCTGTGGGTGGTCTATTCACCAGCTTGATGTGCATAATGCCTTCCTGCACGGTGTTCTGCATAAGGAAGTCTATATGACCTAGTCCCCTGGCTTCACAGATCATTCTCTCCCTCACTATATGGCCTCAAACATGCTCCTCATGCATGGTTTCATCGGCTGTCCACTTTTCTTGTTTGGTTGGGGTTTGAGGCCTCCCAAGCTGACCCTTCGCTATTTATATACAGGAATGGTTCATACCTTCTTTAGGTATTAGTTTATGTGGATGATATTTTGGTTCCAGGGAATGCCTCTGCTTAGGTTTCACAGCTCCTTTCATCTCTGGCATCGGAATTTTCTATCAAAGATTTGGGTCCATAACACTTCTTCTTAGGGATTGAGGCGCTGCCCCACTCAAAGGGAATACTCCTTACTCAGTCTTGTTACATTGGTGATCTCTTCCACCACACTGGTATGTCTGACTATAAAGGTGTTCTCAAACCCATGGCTACCACAATAAAATCATCCCTTTCAGCGAGTGACCCTATGGCTGATCCCACTCTATAGATCGATTGTTGGGGCTCTTCAGCATGTGACTCTGACTTGCCCCGATGTCTCCTTCCCAGTTAACCGTGTTTGTCAGTTCATGCATGCTCCGACTGAAGAACATTAGGGGCTTGTGAAGCGGATTCTTCGATACTTGAAACATACCCAATCTCATGGTCTCTTATTTTCCAAGTCTACTGGACCCTTCACGCTCTAGGCTGGGATGGAAATTGTGGTGATAGAAAATCAACTGGTGGTTATGCGATTTACCTTGGCTCTAATCTCATATACTGGTCTTCTCGCAAGCAAAAGACCGTTGCGCGCTGCTCTATTGAGTTTGAGTATAAAGCCCCGGCTGATGCTTCTGCTGAACTTATCTGGCTAGAATCCCTTCTTTGTGAGCTTGGCATTCCCATTGGTGGCCCACCGATCCTGTGGTTTTATAATATTAGTGCTACATATTTATCTTCCAACCTGGTCTTTCATGCTTGCACAAAGCATGCTGAGATCGATTTTCACTTTGTTCGTGTCCGGGTTGCCAAGAAACAACTAAATGTCCAGTTTATCTCCACCAATGATCAGTTCGTAGATGCCCTCACTAAGGCCCTTCCAACTGCTAGATTCTAGTTCATGCGGGGACAAGTTGAAGATCTGCACAGCCGACCCTCAACTTGAGGGGGTGTAATAGCATATATAGAATCTTTGCTGATATAGGAAGTCTATATATGATTTGGTTCTCCTACCATTTATATCACATGTAATATTCCATTGCCACATATGTAATATTCTTTTCCATTCAACCTTGATTGGCTAGGGTTCTCATGTAATGCTTATATATATCCTCTATGATTAGAGGTTAATTCAATAAGATACACAACTGTTTTCAGGACTAGGCTGCTAGAGCTATGGTTGATGACATTTTGGTTCTAGCTGCTTCTTTACTGTTTGTTGAGTTTAGTTTAGTTTTTTTTTTTTTTTTTTTT